>NC_048303.1:6928219-7076375 GCF_013100865.1 Trachemys scripta elegans
GCGGCCAAAACCCTGGAGCCGGCCCTGCCTGTGACTGCTCACTTTGCTTAAGAGTCTTTGGTGAGGGACCTTGTCAAAGGCTTTCTGAAAGGCCAAGTACATTATATCCACTGGATCACCCTTGTCCACGTTTGCTGACACCCTCAAACAATTCTAGTAGATTTCCGAGGCACAATTACCCTTTACAAAAGCTGTGTTGGCTCTCCCCCAATACATTGTGTTCATCTACGGGTCTGATCATTCTGTTTTCTACCATAGTTTCAACCACTTTGCCTGGTACTGAAGTTAGGCTTATACAGGGCCGGCTCCAGTCACCAGCCGACCAAGCACGTGCTTGGGGCGGCACCTTAGAAGGGGCGGCCAATATTGGGGTGGCGGGGGTTGCTCGCGGTGTTCTTTTTTTTTTTTTTTTTTGGTTCGACGGGGCGGCGCTCGAGGTTTTTTTTTTGTTTTTTGTTTTGTTTCAGCCGGGCAGCGTGGGGAGTGTTTCGGCGGTGGTGTGACACTGGGGGGGGGGCCTACGGCAGCCTGGCCCAGCACTGGGGGGGGAGCGCAGGGGTTTGTGTGGCCCGGCCCAGCACTTCGGGGGATGGGGGTTTGGGCGACCTGGCCCAGCCCGGTGCTCGGGGGGCGGGGGTTTGAGCGGCCCAGCGCTCTGGGGGTTCGGGCGGCCCGGCGACGCACTCAAGGGGGATTTGGGTGGCCTGGTGCAGCGCGGCGCTGTGGGGGGTGGTGTTATGGCAGGGCGGCGCTCCTCTTTTTTGCCTAGGGCAGCAAAAAAGTTAGAGCCGGCCCTGGGCGTATAAGCCTATAATTGTCGGGATCACCTCTGGAGATTTTTTTTTCTAAAATAGATGTTATATTAGCTATTCACCAGCCATTTGGCACAGGGGCTGATTTAAGCAATTGGTTTCATACTACAGTTAGGAGTTCTTATTTCATATTTGAGGTCCTTCAGAACTCTTGGGTAAATACCACCTTGTCTTGGTGACTTATTACTGGTTAATTTATCCGTTTGATCCGAAACCGCCTCTATTGACTCCTCAATCTGGGAAAGTTCCTCAGATTTGTCACCTAAAAAGAATGGCTCAGGTGTTGAACTCTCCCACACATCCTCTGTGGTGAAGACTGGTACAATGACTTCATTTAGCTTCTCCGCAACAGCCTTGTCTTCCTTGATGGTCCTTTAGCACGTTACCCATGGTTAGCAAAGCAGGGAATTGCCCTCAAGTCCCCAGATTTTCAAAGTAGCACCCTAACCGATTGGACACATTCCTTCCTCTTAGGATAAATTCAAAAATGGAAAGGCTTTTGAACCGAAAAAACAAATTTTTCATTTAGAAAATGTCAAATCAGGACATTCTGACAAATAAAAACAAACAAACAAACAAACAAACAAACAAAAAAACAATCACAAGATTCATCAGAACTGATCCTTTCCCACAAACTGTTTCAGTTTTGATGAATTGACATTTTCTGATGGAAAAAAAATCATTTTGTTGGAAAATTCTCAACCAGCTGTAGTTCCTAAAGCCCCTATTTTGGGAAGTATTGAACAGTACCATTGAGAAGATTCTCAGGCAGCATAGATCCACTGATTTCAATGGAGCTAGAACAGCTGAGGGTTTTGGCCAAATATCTTCAATAGGCACGCAGGCCCACTCCTGAAGCAATCAGCAGCTCCCTACATTGGGTTCTAAATGCAGAACAAGAGTTATGGAGGGGCCTGATTAAAAGCCCACTGAAGTCAATGGGAACATTCTGTTTACTTCAACGGGGTTTGGCCAAGACCCAAGATGCAGTAAAAGTGCCACAACATAATTCCTTCTCTCCTTATCCTGGAGATATATTAATTATAGTGTTTGGATCTTTTTACCCTTTTTGTTTGTTTGTTTTTGTTTTAATGGCAGCCTCAGAAAGGAGGGTTGTAATTCATGAAACTCCACAATTTTGTTTCATGAAAACATCTTAATTTGATTTGATCCACATGGGTTCATGCCTTTGGAATTTTACTTTGAATTTGTATTCAGATGCACCTAAAATCTCAGTGAAACAATACCCGATTCCTACCCTGAACTATCAATCAGCTGATGCCTGTTTGAAAATCCACCCAAGCTCATTGGAAACTCAGCTCAGGCTAATGATTAGAGCAGGTCAAGAAATGATTGTGGGAAGAATTTAGAAGTTGTTTCTGTTTGCTGCGTCCCAAACGGACCCATTTTCCATTATCATGATTTTTAAAATAAATTTAACTATTGAAATTTTAGCAATTTTTAACGAAAATCATTTTCAGGATCATCATCAAAATGGTCATTTACAAAAATCACATTTTCTTGCTGAAACCTGGGTTTTGGTAAATGAAAATGTGGCTAATGATTTCAGAAATTATTTTGATTAAAATACTAATAAAACCCTTGCAGGAATATCTTGGGGAAATGGACAATTTTGATCATGCTGACAATTTTTTGTGAAGAGTTTTGGTTTTGAAAAAGGGCTTTTTTTTCAACAAAACAAAACTTTTTCTGTGAAAAATTTCAGCCAGCTCTAGAAATGTTATTTACAAAGGCTACTGTTAAATAGTTTATAGTTACCAGAAATGATATCTGGAACACTGGTATTATTGTATACTTAGAATAGTAAATATGACTTGAAGTATCTCAAATACCACTGTGCAATAATTGTAGGTAAACTATTTAATAGTGCCCATTTTAGCTTCCCTACAGAATTTTACAGACATAAAAATTTACAGGACTTCTGTGAAGTTGATATATCAGTTGAAGATTTATACTTTTTAAGTCAGTGCAGCTCTATTGGCTAACACTGGAAGAAAATTTTCCCTCAAAACTGTTTTTCAAAGGAAATTTGGGTTATTGACTAAGCAATTTTGGTTTGTATTATTTGGGGGAGGCAGGGTTGGAAAAAGTGTCTGCTTTCTCTGCACAATTTTGATTTTTATTGTAAAACCAACTGTCCCAAATCTAAACTATTTTGGTCCACACCTGAAAAGTTTATTTCAGATATGCCACTGTGGTGCCTTATGGGATGGGGGTTCCATGACCACCCAAGAGGAGGAGACAGGTGGTGCTGGTCGGGGATTCCCTCCTAAGGGGGATGGAGTCATCTGTCTGTTGTCCAGACAGGGAAACTCGAGAAGTGTGCTGCTTGTCTGGAACTAGAATTCAGGATGTGACAGAGTGTCTGCTGAGACTGATCAAGCCCTCGGACCGCTACCCCTTCCTACTTCTCCATGTGGGCACCAATGATACTGCAAAGAATAACCTTGAGCAGGTCATTGCAGACTACGTGGCTCTGGGAAGAAGGATAAATGAGTTTGAGGCTCAAGTCATGTTGTCGTCCTTCCTCCCTGTTGAAGGAAAACGCCCAGATAGGGACCATTGAATTGTGGAGGTAAATGCGTGGTTATGCAGGTGGTGTCGGAGAGAGGGCTTTGGATTCTTCGACCAAGGGATGTTGTTCCAGGAAGAAGGATTGCTAGGAAGAGATGGAATCCACGTAACGAAGAGAGGGAAGAGTATCTTCGCAGGCAGGCTTGCTAACCTAGTGAGGAGGGCTTTAAACTAGGTTCACTGGGTGATGGTGCCCTATGCCAGGAGGTAAGTGGGGAAGTGGAATACTGGGAGGAAACACAAGGAAGAGGGTGAAACAGGGGAGGCTTCCTGATTCATACTAAGAAAATAAGGTAATCGGCTAGTTATCTTAGGTAACTGTACACGAACTCAAGAAGCCTGGGAAACAAGCAGGAAGAATTGGATGTCCTGGCATAGTCAAAGAATGATGACGTGATTGGAATAACAGAGACTTGGTGGGGTAACTCACATGACTGAAGCACTGTCATTGAAGAGTATAAACTGTTCAGGAAGGACAGGCAGGGGGAAACAGGTGGAGGAGTTGCACTGTATGTAAGGGAGCAGTATGATTGCTCAGCGCTCCAGTATGAAACTGGAGAAAAGCCTGTTGAGAGTCTTTGGATTAAGATTAGAGGCAAGAGCAACAAGGGTGATACCATTGTGGGTGTCTGCGATAGACCACCAGACCAGGAGGATGAGATAGATGAGGCTTTCTTTGGACAACTAACAGAAGTTTTCAGATCACAGGCCCTGGTTCTCATGGGGGACTTAAATAACCCTGACATCTTCCGGGAGAGCAATACAGCAGTGCACAGACAATCCAGGAAGTTTTTGGAGAGTGTTGGGGACAACTTCCTGGTGCATGTGCTAGACGAACCAACTAGGGGCCATGCTCCTCTTGACCTGCTGCTCACAAACAGGGAAGAATTGGTAGGGCGAGTAGAAGTAGGTGACAACCTGGGAGGCAGTGACCATTTGTATAGTTCAGGATCATGACTAAAGGAGGAAAGGAGAGCAGTAGAATACTGATCCTGGACTTCAAAAAAGCAGACTTTGACTCCCTCAGGGAATTGATGGGCAGGATCCCCTGGGAGGCTAATATGAGGGGGAAAGGAGTCCAGGAGAGCAGGCTGTATTTTAAAGAAGCCTTATTGAGGACTCAGGAACAAACCATCTCGATGTGCAGAAAGAATAGCAAATATGGCAGGCAACCAGCTTGGCTTAACAGGGAAATCTTCGGTGAGCTTAAACACAAAAAGGAAGTTTACAAGGAGTGGACAGATGACTCGGAGGAATATAAAAAGCACAATTGGAGTTGCAGCTAGCAAGGGATGTGAAGGGTAACAAGAAGGGTTTCTACAGGTATGTTAGCAGCAAGAAGGAGGTCAGGGAAAATGTGGGACCCTTACTAAATGGGGGAGGCAACCTAGTGACAGATGGTGTGGAAAAAGCTGAAGTACTCAATGCTTTTTTTGCTCGGTCTTCCCAGACAAGGTCAGCTCCCAGACTGCTGCTCTGGGCAGCACAGTCTGGGGAGGAGGTGAGCAGCCCTCAGTGATGAAAGAACAGATAAAGGACTATTTAGAAAAGCTGAACATGCACAAGTCCATAGGGCCAGATCTAATTCATCTGAGGGTGCTGAGGGAGATGGCTGATGTGATTGCAGAGTCATTGGCCATTATCTTTGAAAAAGGAGATCGGGGGAAGTCCCAGACGATTGAAAAAAGGAAACTATAGTGCTCATTATTTAAAAAAAGGAAATCAGGAGAATCTGGGGAAATATAGACTGATCAGCCTTGCCTCAGTCCCTGGAAAAATCATGGAGCAAGTCTTCAAGGAATCCATTTTGAAGCACTTGAAGGAGAGGAAGGTGATCAGGAACAGTCAACATAGATTCACCAAGGGCAAGTCATGCCTGACCAACCTGACTGCCTTCTATTATGAGATAACTGGCTCTGTGGATATGGGGAAAGTGGTGGATGTGATATATCTTGACTTAGCAAAGCTTTTGATGTGGTCTCCCACAGTATTCTTGCCAGCAAGTTAAAGAAGTATGAATTTGATGAATGGACTATAAGATGGATAGAAAGCTGGATCATCAGACTCAACAGTGATCAACGGCTTGATGTCTAGTTGGCAGCCGCTATCAAGCGGAGTGCCCCAGGGGTCTGCCCTGTGACCTGTTTTATTCAACATCTTCATTAATGATATGGATGATGGAATGGATTGCACCATCAGAAAGTTCACGGATAACACTAAGCTGAGAGGAGAGGTAGATACGCTGGAAGGTAGGGATAAGGTCCAGACTGACCTACACAAATTAGAGGATTTGTCTAAAAGAAATCTGATGAGGTTCAACAAGAACAAGTGCAGAGTCCTGCATTTAGAATCCCAGGCACTGCTACAGGCTGCGGGACGACTGGCTAAGTGGCAGTTCTGCAGAAAAGGACCTGGGGATTACAGTGGATGAGAAGCTGGATATGAGTCAACAGTGTGCCCTTGTTGCCAAGAAGGCTAACAGCATCTTGGGCTGCATTAGTAGGAGTATTGCCAGCAGATCGAGGGAAGTGATTATTTCCCTCTATTCAGCACTGATGAGGCCACATCATTGCATCCAGTTTTGGACCCCCCACTACAGAAAGGATGTGGACAAATTGGAGAGAGTCCAGCAGAGGGCAACAAATATTATTAAGGGCCTGGGGCACATGACTTATGAGGAGAGACTGAGGGAACTGGGCTAATTAAGTCTGCAGAACAGAAGAGAACAGAATGAGGGGGGATTTGATAGCAGCCTTCAACTACCTGAAGGGGGGTTCCAAAGAGGTTGAAGCTTGGCTGTTCTCAGTGGTGGCAGATGACAGAACAAGGAGCAATGGTCTCAAGTTGCAGTGGGGGAGGCCTAGGTTGGATATTAGGAAACACTATTTCACTAGGAGGGTGGTGAAGCACTGGAATGGGTTCACTAGGGAGGTGGTGGAATCTTCATCCTTAGAGATTTTTAAGGCCCGGCTTGACAAAGCTCTGGCTGGGATGATTTTGTTGGGGTTGGTCCTGCTTTGAGCAGGGGATTGGACTAGATGAACTCCTGAGGTCTCTTCCAACCCTAATCTTCTATGATTCGATGAATTGTAGTTCAGTTGCCTCCATTCTCCCCTATGGGGCAAGCTTGCCAGCCAGACTTCATCTTCTATGATGCACTGCCTCACTACACCAAGAAGGGATACTGTGGATTTGAGTTTTCAGCTTAAATGTTTTGATTTTTCACTGAAAAGCCAAAATTTCCCATGCAAAATTCAATAGATTTTTTTTATTTTAGTTTTGTTGCAGTTTTTGATTGGGAAAAAATCTGAGCAGGTGTACTATTGACTACTGATTTACGTTAGCCATGGATCTGGTACATTGTCTCCATTTTACAGAGTGTTTAATAACTTCCCAAGATGACAGGAAAAGTATTTGTGAGAGGTATAGAACTTGGAAGTTCTTGTCTCTAGACCTCAGTTCTTTTGAAATTTAGCAAACCTTTCAGAGAACTTGGCCTGAGTTTTTAATTTGTCGGGAAACATGACAAGTGTGTTTTGCTTGGTTCCGGTGTTTCGTTAGAAATGTTTCACACCGTTTTACAGCTGATACCATCAAACCCAGGTAAGGTCCAGCAGAGACAATAGATGTCTCAGTTATCATATCTGGATATGTGTCTGGGCAAGGGTGAAGAGGACTACAAACAGTATGGTTGGAGGTGAAGTATTTGAGAGTTGGATGTGACTGATTTATTGAAAGAGACATTATAAACCAGAGAGAGGAAATAAATCATCAGGCATGATCTGAAGAGAACCAAGGCATCAGTAATGCCTAGCATGTCCATCTGTAGCTCTCAAAGCAGTTGCATAGTAGAGATTAGAAATGGTAAGGGATTTGTCCAAGGTCAAATAGAAGGTCAGTGGCAGACCTGGGGAAGACTTCCATTGATGTCAGTCAGCATTGGATCAGGCCAATAGTGAGAAAGGTCACTCTCATGGGCCCCAGTTTAGGGAACCACTTCCGCATGTGCTTGCATTCCACTGATGTGTATTTAAGCACATAAGAATATAAGAACGGCCATACTGGGTAAGACTAAAGGTCCATCTAGCCCAGTATCCTGTCTTCCCACAGTGGCCAATGCCAGGTGCCCCAGAGGGAATGAACAGAACAGGTAATCATCAAGTGATCCATCCCCTGTTGCTCATTCCCAGCTTCTGGCAAACAGAGGCTAGGGACTGCTGAAAGTTAAGCACATGCTGAAGTGGGGCCAGAACAGGGAAGTTTCCCTGAAGTGGGGCTGTGAACGAATTGTCCAGGGTAGAAATATATTAGGAGGGGAGATGAAGTTGTGTGTGGGAGATGTGTAAGAAACAGACTAGGGAATACAAAAGACCCAGGGATGGAGGAGTAGCATTGTTTGCAGCAAAAGATTGAAATGTCTCTGAACAAAACTGTTGAGATAAATCTGAAAATAAAGTGTAATATTACCACAGAGTTATATTGTCAGCATCAAGATGGCTTAAAAAAAAGAAGGGAGAAAATAACCGACTGGTAATATTTTAAAGGGTAACCAATGCTCACAAGCAGCTGCAGTAAGACATTAAGTAATAGAGCACAGTAATGTTAACAGCTCTCTTGGTAAGAGGGGTAAATGAAATAAACCTCAGCATCCGGTGTATCATTAATCTATAGTGAATAATGGCACTGGTGGTCTAAGGAGATTAAAAAGGGCATTGTAAACATTTGTGGCTGTATAATATACAAATTAAAAATGTGTGAACGCTCGCAGCTGCATAATCTACAAATTAAAATGTGCAATAGCATAGCATTAATTACTGGCTGATCAATTCACCCATAATTGCTGGCATGTAGATGAACAATTATAGGTCTGAAATGTTATTTGAGAAAGAGACATTGACCTTGGAACTGTAAGAAATGATAATATGTCATAAGGTAATACAAGCTCATGTCTGAATTCTCTATCCATTTTTGCCGTTGCAGGGCAGTTTCCTCGGCCACTCTGATCATACTTTTCCCTTTATGTTATTGTGTGTCAAGTACGTTTTGTTTTTAATTACAGAAAGATCTGACTGCATAGTATTCTCTTTAGTCACTATAGACAGATGCAAATATACCTGTAACCAAGAACAGATAACCAAGAACAGTTTACTACAGGTGGGGCTGGTTGCACTGCCTGTTATTAAAGTTGCCTGACACTTCCCATTGTGAGATCCTGTTTTCAGTTGTTTGCAACTTTGCCAAACTCTAACTATTTTGACTGAAATTTTCCATGCTGGGTTGCTGCCCCAGGCTGAATTGCTTTGGAAAATTTCAGTCACAACAGTTCAGCTGTTTCTGAGAAAATGCTAGGGAAATGATGTAGTTTTGCCAGTGTTACAAATTCTGGCTACTTTATCGTTGAGAAGCATTAGCACCCACCTACTTTGGAACAGGGACTTGATATTTGGCAGAAGGGTGGTCTTGTGTCAGGGATGGACTTTTTGACGTCCCCTTGAAAATCTCTTCAAATGTGGCTAATTTATAAGCCTTTTGAAAATCATGGTTCACACATGCTCAATAGAGACGTCTTAGATTTTTAGCAGCTAGTGTCCCCGAGTATTCCCTCCACACTGAGTGTGCTACAGCCCAGGGCTGAGCAAGCCTTTCAATGCAATTGTAACTCTAGGCTGCTGCAGGATGTGCTGAATCCAGTTTGGGCCTTGGAACTGAGAGCAGGGACACTGTCTCTCCTGTGAGGTCAGTTACTCCCTGCTGGAGAAGGAAGCTGCCTTATCTGAATGAAGAGATGACAAGAGCTGGAACTGTGAGTGGAGTGAGGTGAGTAGCTTGGGACAAGGAGCTGGGGGGGGATTAGAAATCGGGACTGGAGGTCAGTGGGAAGGAGAGGGGAACTGGGACTGGGAGTTGAGATACAGGGAGACCAGGACTGACTGGGCGAGGAGGCTGGGAGTGGGAGCCCAGATTGGGATTGACTGGGCAAGGAGATTGGGACTGAGAACCATAGGGGCATGGGGAAGAAGATAAGATGCCTGTGCAAATTTAGTTTGGTCCACTTCTATGTATGCATCATGAAACAGTCTTTAATTACATGAGCCCATACTATTTTTTTCCACAGGACCCCTGCCTCGTTCCTGTCAGTGCTCACTTAATGAGCAGCTATTCAATATTTTGTTTTCTCTTTGTTGTTCAATGCGTGGACCTGGGCCTTGTTTTCTCTTGCTACTGAAACCTTGCCCTGAAGACAGAATTATTAACTTCCCTATGGCCTCTTCTCTGACACTCATCACTGTAGTTATCTGTTCTTAGTTATATGGGGAGGGATAGTTCAGTGGTTTGAGCATTGGCTTGCTATACACTGGGTTGCATCTGAAGAAGTGAGGTTCTTACCCACGAAAGCTTATGCTCCCAATACTTCTGTTAGTCTTAAAGGTGCCACAGGACCCTCTGTTGCTCTATACACAGGGTTGTGAGTTCAATCCTTGAGGGGGCCTCTGAGGGATCTATGGCAAAATTAGTACTTGGTCCTGCTAGTGAAAGCAGGGGGCTGGATTTGATGACTTTCCAGTTCTATGAGATAGGTATATCTCCATTTATTTTTTATATAGTATCTGATTGCATCACAAATGTATTTTTGCAACCCCATTTTTCAGATTAAGTCACAGAGATTAAGGTAAAAAAATCCACTAATTTTGGGTGCCTAGTTTTGAGACATGCAGGCCATCATTTTTCAGAGTGCTAAGCATTGCATAATATTTTCTTGTTCAAAGCATAGCTCCCACTGACTTCAGGGGCATTTAGGAGTGCTCAGCAGTTCTGAGAATTATACCCCAGAGTCTCAAATCAGGCACCCAGAGACTGAGGATAACACAGTGCGCGACTAAGTGTGGTTAAAGTGACTGGCTGGTGTCACATAGTAACTCCAAGGCACAGACAGGGATAGAATCCAACTCTCCAGGGCAGAATTCAGCTTCCTTAACCATGAAACCATCCTTTCTCTTCTTGCAGTCCCCTGCGTCATTCATTACACACCTTCCAACTGTGGCAACAAATGAAGCAGTGGTCCTACAGGCAACAGCCTTCTTCACTATATAATCCTGATTCATCTCCAGGGAAAACCCATCCTGCACACTGAATGAGGCAGGAAAAAACAGTATGTGATTACGTAATTAAAGTCTGTATCATAATGCATGCACACCCGAGTGTGTTTAAGTGTGTTTAAGGTTGCACGGTATACTATAGGCTTAATTCTGGTATTTCCTAATTTTCAACTACATAACTTCTGTGTTGCCTTTATATTCCTACCCTATTAGAAAATTAACACTTCTATTCAAACACCAGCAGTGTCTTTTGGAATCTACAATGTAGTATTTAACCCCTTGTGCAACATACACACCCACATTAGCTTTGAAGGCTTGGATTTTAATCTGTCAATGTCGGTAAACGTTGATTTCCATCGATAATCAGCAAGAAGTACAGATATGCAAAGTAAGAAAAATGTAGCTTAAGAACTTCTTAGAGTTTGATTTAAGGGTATGTACTTTGTATACTTTGTATTTTTTGACTTGTGATATTGACAATTTTTGTTTAAATGGTTATAAAGCTTTAGTTTTGATCCTTTTTGATCCTCAGCATCTACTGTCATTCAATAATTATTATTTTATTAATAATTATTATCTGACCTCACCTTATTGTCTGACTCTCCACATAATTTCCCTGTGAAAATTCAAATTGATAAAAATAAAAAAGGCTTAAAACACATCATTTTGTGCAACCGTGAAAATGTAAATAAATAAAAATCGAAAAATGCTTTAAAATAAACATTATATATCAAAATTATTTTCAAAAATTCTGCAAAGTCTAGGAATACAGAAACACATTCAAGGTCTTATTCATGATAGTCTAAGATGAATGTGGAATTTGCACAGGTTATCCATGAAATTAATTCCTTCTATGCAGCTCCGTGTACCCTCAACAGCATGATGGAACTGCTAACAGCATGAGTGAAATCAAGGAGCATTGTGGACAGCTGAAACAAAACTATAGCTCTCATGTCCAGAAGACAGCAGAAAGGCAAGGAAATTCACATCCTCCAGCAGAAAATGAAATAATCACTTATTAACTTTGCCTTAATGTCGGGCTGTCAAGCCGTGTTGAAATATATATAGACAGGGACACATTTTCGAGTTTATAAGATACTAAACTTGGTCAACAGTTTCTGAAATTTGGTCTTTCAACAGTCTTTGTGAAAAAATTTAATTTCAACAAGAAAGGGGACAAAATGTTTATGGAAATTATCCTTTTCTTTTGACAGGCTCTAGAAAATATTTATTTAAGTACATGTAATATTGGAAAGATGCTCAGACATCATGGCCATGCGCCTGGTCTGAAAGGCTAGATAGATAAAACAGTCTGAAAGTTTGTGGGATCCCTATTGTAACTCTAGGCAAGTTAAACAGAAGGTTGGCCTCATTTGTTTACAGATGTTGCTTATGCGCCACTTAAGTGCATGTTGGGAGAACCACAGGAGAGAGGCTCTTGTTGAAATTCTGCCACCAAGCTAATGGAGGGGTGGAATATTTTCTCCCAAGGAGGCAATCTGGCAACTAGGAATCAGTCAAGTTCAGGGCCACCCCAGCTATGCTCTTTTTGCACAATGAGTCTCTTCTTCATCATTGAATTCCCGTTTGGAGGAGTCAGTCAGGGAGGAGGCATAATAGAGGGGCCCTTTGAGAATAAT
This sequence comes from Trachemys scripta elegans, assembly GCF_013100865.1. NCBI lineage: Eukaryota > Metazoa > Chordata > Testudines > Emydidae > Trachemys > Trachemys scripta. The sequence continues at coordinate 6,940,364 of NC_048303.1, forward strand.
CTGTGGCAGGATGCTTGATTGTGAGTGAGTCAAGCAAGAACCCACTTCCCAGTGGGACATGGTTCCATCTGCCACTGTCATCGCCTAGGGGCCCAGCTTTTGATGGGAATGGAAAAGGCAGGACAGAATCACAGACTATGCATCTGAGAAGGGAATATGCTTCAATGGGAACATCACCCCAATGTTGGCATTACACATAAAGTTGGTTGGAATTTTTTTTTTTCTGGTGAAAATTGTGGATGGAACAGGTGAGTTTTTTGTAATTGTTTTTTGTTTCTTGTTTTGGCTTTCAACAACATTTTTCACTGAAAAACTTGGCATTTTTGTTGAAACAAGCACAAACTGAAAACATTTTGGTTTTCAGCAACCAACGTTTTTGAACTTTAAATCACTGGCCTTTAAAGTCTTCAGTTTAAAACCCCCAAAACATGATTTTCAGGTGATACATTTTCATTATTCAGGTTTTTGTTTTTTTCAATGAAAATGTGAAAATCTTCGATAAAAATGGATTTTTCCCCCCAAAAAATGTCCTTTTCCTCAAAAAGTCCATTTTCCATAGAAAAAAATATTTCAACAGATATTTTTAGTAGCTATAATTACATTCCCTTATCTTTTATTATTAATGTTTATTATTTGCATTGCTGTAGTGCCTAGAAATCCCAACTAAGATCAGGACCCATTTTACTAGGTGCTGTACAAACATACAGTGAGAAACAGTCCCTTCTCTGAAGACCATACAATCTGTATAGACAATGAAGGTGGGGAGGGATAGCTCAGTGGTTTGAGCATTGGCCTGCTAAACCCAGGGTTGTGAGTTCAATCCTTGAGGGGGCCACTTGGGGATCGGGGGCAAAATCAGTACTTGGTCCTGCTAGTGAAGGCAGGGAGCTGGACTCGATGATCTTTCAAGGTCCCTTCCAGTTCTAGGAGATGGGATATCTCCATTAATAATTATTATTATAAAAAGTGGGAGAAAGGAAATATTATTCTTTCAGTTTGCAGACAGGAAATCAAATCCTAGAGAGATATGGTCAGGATTTTCAAGAGTGACTAGTGATTTTGGATGCCTTAAATTTTGGGTACCCATCTTGGGACAGCTTCAAGGGACCAGATTTTCAGAATAGACTATGGACCCATACTCTTAAAAGCACCTTTAAGGTGTTTCAAATTGGACCCTTAAACCTAAATCACCCAAAACCATTAGACAGATTTGAAAATCTTGATTCTTGGCCTTAAAAAATGACTCACCCAAGAACACATAGAAAGTTTGGGGTAGAGCTAGGATCTGAGCCTATCTCTTCCAATACCTAGTCTATTGCTTTAACCATGAGACCATTCTCAGTTAGGGGCGTTTCTGTCTTGAAAGAGGGAACTGCTTCTGTGACTTGAAGATACAGGAAGTTTTCAAAGCTTCTGTGGCTCTGGGGGCAATTTGAACTAACCAGGGCCTTTTGGTAGAAGGAATAATGCTGCCAAATCCTTGACAATGGCCTTAGGGAGCAGGCCAGCTCGCAAATCTAGTTCATTATCTATAAACAACGGATTTTTATACTACTATTAGAAGTAAATGGATTGATCCTCTCTTTGAAGAGAGGAATAGGTTGATGGATAATGAGAAAGTTATTTGGCTTCTCAGAATAGGAAAAACCTGTAATACTTGCTGTCAGCTTTTTGGCACATCTTGCTGCAAGAACTAGGGGAGACTAAAATGAATTGTGCTGGACAGGTCCCTAACCTAACCCACAAATTCATTGTGATGGGTGTTTTATACATTTGTAAGCAATGTTTATTTCTGAAATGTTGCAATTGCTTCCACCAGCCTGTGATGTCTGTTGAATTATATTTATATTTATTGCAATGTGGAATGGCACTCTGGTTTTATACATTGGCATCTTTTCGTTAGATTGAGATTTTATATGCATTCTCTTATTTCATATGCTGGGGTGGGGGTGGGGGATAAACACTATTGCTGAAATGCTTTATAACCTGCGGTAAATACATAAAAACAGGTCCCAAATCAGTGATCAAATATATGTGCAGACTTTAAAAATAAAAATACAAATAAATAGTTTGCAAAAATACAAGAAAAACCTCTTTCCCTCCTTTCTGGCTTGCCAAGATCTGAGTTCAGGATTCAGTGTTTCCTCTGCAACAAGTACTAGCATCACTGCCTAAAGCAGTGTAAGAAATGCTGGTCACTTGATCACTCAAGGTGGGTTAGACTGTGGCATTTTCCCACACCTGTGAGCAGATGGGATCGAGACTGCCTTATGGGGAGGGCCCAAGTGAGGAGGCAACCCCCAGGCAAAGGATAGGACTATACCATGTTTTATGACTGTGCAGCCTGCTTTCCTTAGTGGGATCTGATTGGTTCAGGAGCAGTCAGAGGCAGGATACAACCCACCCTATATCAAAGGTGTAGTAAGTGCAGTTGTTGAGTACCTGCCTTTTAACCTTGTGGTGTTCTTTCCTTTGGCATATTCAATAGACCACTCCCCTTTTAGTGCTTGGCATAGCTCAGGGGGTGATGGTCACACAGATGGTTGTCACTGTTGCACCTCCTTTATACTGGGACCACTGGGCTGGTACCAACGTGCAACTTTGAATAGCCTCAGAGCAGCTCTGAGGTGTGCAGCCAATGATCCTCAACTGGCTAGTCCAGTAGAACGGCTTGTGAGCATATAAGGATACTCTGGCCACATTGTCTTCCTCTTTGGACATACCTGCATGGCCAGAGTCAAGAGGGTGGGTAGCATAGAGCCAGTCTGAGGGCGTTCACTGAGCTAGCTTTAGGCTGCTTTGCACTGCAATGGCACAAAGCATCCATAGCTGGGACAAAGATACAAATCATGGAAAGCCACACGCTAATGCAAGTTACACTGGTTTGCCAGCTGCCCCGGTCTTACACCTGATTTCTGGCCCACATGCACCCAGCGAAGGCCGGCTCTAGGCACCAGCAAAACAAGCTGGTGCTTGGGGCGGCACATTTTTAGGGGCGGCATGCCCCGGCCGCCCTAGCTCACCTCCGCTGCTGCCGCTCACATGCCACGGCGCGCAAAACAGTTGATTCGTGCGCCGCTGTTCCCCCTCCCTCCCAGGCTCTCAAACCTGGGAGGGAGGGGGAGATCCCGAGCAGCCACGGCGTGCGAAACAGCTGATTCGCATGCCGCTGCTCAGGTTTGAGAGCCTGGGAGGGAGGGGGAGACTCCGAGTGGCGGCTTCTTCCCCTCTCTCCCTCCCGCCTAAGCTTGAGAGCCTGGGGGGAGGAGGCGGCAGGGCTGCGGATTTGGGGAAGGGGCGGAGTTGAGGCGGGGCTGAGGGTGGGGTAAGAAAAACGGGGGGGGGCAAAATTGTTTTTGCTTGGGGCGGCAAAAATCCTAGAGCCGGCCCTGCACCCAGCGTGCCCCTCACATCACTCTACCTTGTGGCTAAATTTGACCCACAGGGCTAGATTTTCAGAAGAGCTCAGGGCCAGATTTTCAAGAGCCCGGCTTTCACAACGGGGGCCAGATTTTAGAAAGAGTTCAGCGCCTCGCCACTCCCGCTGTGACCCTGGCAGACAGATTTTCACATTGGCTGCTGAGCAATTTTGCAAACCTGGCTGATCACTCTGGTGCTGAAGTAAAAGCTGAGATCTTTTGAAAATACAGCCCTTCATCTGTATCAACTTTTGCGTGTGTGTGTGTGTGTGTGTAAAGTATGGCTTAGCAGTCACAGCTGGCCTATTAGAAAAAAGAAATACAGTAAAATGAATAAAATATACTCTCATTCACAATTTCCTAGAGGCTCCTGGGCTGTTAATTGAAACTTTTGTCTACTTTATTGAACAATAAAAGTGACAGAAACTACTCCCAGGTGTCCTTCAGTATTAAAAAGAGGATAAAGGGTTCCTAGCAAAGGTGACAGAAATTAATGTGGTGAGCCCAGCTATCAAACATTTTGATATGTGAATTGCCTGATATTTCTATAATGCCTTCTTATGATTGGAAATGTTATCGCTTCTATTGAATCAATAGAAAATGTTAAAGCTCCATGGAACCCCAATTACAAAATAAAGCTAGAAGGTTAACATCTGGGACCAGCAGAGATAGAAACAATTTCTATTGTCATACCTTTCTGACAAGTAAATGTCAGATACATAACACCTTCCACCAGGCTCAGTATAGAGCACATGTAAAAGAGTGATTGCAAGGCAGTCTCAAGTCAAATCACCTGTCATCTCAGCTTTGACATGGAATTACTTTTGTTTTATGCATCTATTAACCTTGAACTATCAGCATTTGTTTTAATGTTCTGGTCTGAAGTGACCTAAATGTACTTATTTAATGCACTTGCAGCTGCAGCGGGGTAAGGCAGAAAGAAATGTATATATATGAAGAAAGGGTGGGTGAAGTTTGTTAAGTGTGTGAGCTTCAGATCACTCCTTGGTCTCCTGTATGACTCAGGATCACAAAGGTTCATCCAACAGACTGCATTAGAATATCAGGTCTCCGAAGGTTACACTGGGGGTTGATGTTTTCAAACAAAAGGGGATCACATTAGGTGTCTCAATCCTGCTCTCATTTATAAAGGTTCAGCTTCTGCGGAGATACTCCCGATCTGCACCAGAGTAAAGGAGATCAGAATCAGGCACACTGCCAGGAGTTTGGTGGAGTCAAAGGGAAGGTGGTGTCAAATTCTCCTGAGCAAAAGAGGGGAAGCCTTTTATTTGTGAGTTACCTGAATGATCTCCCAGTCACTCATGAACCAACAATAGAGAGGCTCCAGACAATTCCCCCCAGTTCCAGCCCTACACCCCAGTTCTGTAGCATCTTACACTGCTCAAGGCTCCGTTGGGCAGTGCAAGTTCATTGAATAGTTTGCCACTCCCTCTGTGTGGAATGGACACACACTAGCCTTTGTAATCTGAGAGGAGATTTCCCAAGCACTTCCACCAAAACACACTGTTTTAGGTAAAATATAAAAACAGATGTAATAACTACAGAAAGATAAAAAGCAACAAAGAGTCCTGTGGCACCTTATAGACTCACAGATGTATTGGAGCATAAGCTTTCGTGGGTGAATACCCACTTCGTCAGACGCAGAAAGATAGATATTAAGTGACTATAAGTAGCAGGCATAGAGATTAAAGTTGGTTACCTAAGAAATACAAATACATTCACAGTCTAAATTCTAATTTAAACAGTCCCCTATTTTGAAAATACAATGTTGGCAACCCCAGTAGAGGTCCCTGTGTGAGCATTCTAGGAGCATCTTCTCCAAGAGTCCCTACCAAAGGGTCTGAATTGGGTGGGAGGTCTTGTGTACCTTGCTGTATTTCACCCTCTACCAAACAGATGATGGTCTAGAATCCCCTCTCCTTTATACTGATGTTGCTCCTTCCACTTTCATGCAGTTATGGCATATAAGTGATGTAAGAGAGTCGAGAATCAGGTCCATGATCTCTTTATTATCCATTATAATTGTTCTATTCAATGCATAGACATTGCCCAAAGGAGTGTATTGCTAACAGTCTGTTCTGTGTTTGCAGAACACCTAGCAAAATGGGGCGGAGGTCCATGACTGGGGCTCCGGGGTGCTACTGCAATGTCAATACATTGATAATTAATAATAATAATTAATCATTAACAAATCAGTATACCACACAGTCATGATTGGCAATGCAAAGGAAGCCTCTGCAGTTGGTTCATTGTGACCCACTTCCAGCCACGTCCAGGGCTCTTAGAAGAACCCATTGCATGAGAAGCAGGAGGCGCCCAGGCGAAGAGAACTCACAGCTGAATTGGGATAAAGAGGAAGGAAATGTGGGGATATAAAGTCACTGTGAAAACTCCAACAGGCAAAGAGCCCAGATGGCCTAGGAAAATGATGAAATTAAGTCTTAAATTGATGGTGATACTAAACTTGGGGCTTGATTATTCTGACAGATGTGCATGCAGCTCCCATTGACTTCAATGGGAGCTGTGCATGTGCAGCTGGTGGGAAAATCAGACGTTAGAGCCACTGAACTGTTTGCAGAGAAGCAAAGAGAGTGAGAAAGATGAAAATCTCTAGGTAAGAATAATAATTTCAAGGTTATATGGCATCCCATGCCGGAAAGATGCTGAGTGACTAACAAAATGTAAGTTAAAAAAACAATCTTGCACTGAGTTAAGACAGAAGAAGTATTTTATGTCACTGAAAGGGTATGGATTGAAATCCACCTGAGAATGAGCCCCTCTCCCCTGCAAAAATGGCATGAGCTCAGCGGCCCTGATTCTGTTCTCAGCTATTTTGGTGTAAGTATGGAATAACTTCACTGAAATCAATGGATTTACTCCACGTTTGCAGCAGGGTACCTGAGATCACAACCTGGCCAAATGGGTGTAAAGAAATACGGGATAATATAAAACGACTAAAAACGATCCTGTCTGAAAAAATGAACAATAATTCTATGATTGAAAGGAACTGAGTGTTATAGCAACTTTAAGGGCTATTAAGCCAGTTCCTATGTGAATTTGTATTGCAAAATGTGTAAGCATTTGGAATTTGTTGATGATAAAGGGATTCATAAAAGTTGTTATGCTGATTTTATGCTGATAGATGTTGGAATATAAGGTGAATTATTAACCACAGGAAAGTGAGACTAATGTTTAAGTGCAGTGATATATGTGTAATTGAAAGCAATTTCTTCTATGGAACAAGGAGAATGTGGGCGTAAATGAAACAAAGTTTGAATAAAAATATAAGTATAGTGGAATCTGCTGCCTGTTCAGAGTGAGGCAAAATATACCTGGCTGAAAACAAACAATTACTACGAGTAAAAATAATTTGCATTTATATAGATCCTTCCATTCAGGAGGATCCCAAAGCACATTGCATGCTTTATAATGTCATTATAAATAATGTTATACATATACATAGTAGTACTTTGCATTTTATGGCACCCCTCCCCATCTGAGGATCTCAAGGTCCTTTTGCAAAGACTGCTTGAGGTGTATAGCTCCCATGTGAGGTAAATATGATTGTTCCCATTTTACAGATGAGTAAACGGGAGCACAGAGAGGTCAATGAATAGCCTACTCGTGCTCCCATTGAATCAATGACAAATCCTGACTAAAGGACAGAGTTATGAGCAGTATTTTACATAAATTGTCTCATTGAAGTCCAAGGGACTACTAATCTCAGTGCTCGCTGTTGTGGGTAAGGAATTCACAGTCTGGCTCTAAATAACATTCCTGAGGTCACACAGTAAGTCATCAGCAATGTCAGAAAGAGGACCCAGGAATCCTGATTTTCACTCCTCTACTTTAACCTGTGGAAAGTCTTGTGTCTGATTTTCCACTCCCTTACACTAGCGTAGCTCCAGAAACTTTAATGGCATCACTGCTAATCCACACTGGTGTGAGTTAGAGGAGAACAGGCCTGTATAATCTCTCTCACTATCTGTGTTCTTCGTCCACGTCTTTGCAATGATTGGCGCTCTCATGGTGTTCACCACTGCAATTTGTGGGTGGAGCTTGCACCTATAGCTGGTCCGCTGACAATCGACTGAAACTCTTAAAGACCAGTTCAATCAAATGACAAGCAGCAGTCATTTGTTAGCCCTGCAGGTGTTGGGATGATATTTTTATCAGCAAGAATTTGAAATGATCAGCATAATCATGACAGAGGCAAGGTAGGTAAAAACAACGAGGAGTCCGATGGCACCTTAAAGACTAACAGATTTATTTGGGCATAAGCTTTTGTGGGTAAAAAAACCTACTTCTTCAGATGCATGGAGTGAAAATTATAGATGCAGGCATTATTATTTCACTCCATACATCTGAAGAAGTGGGCTTTTTACCCACAAAAGCTTATGCCCAAATAAATCTGTTAGTCTTTAAGGTGCCACCGGACTCCTCGTTGTTTTTGTGGATACAGACTAACACGGCTGCCCCTCTGATATGAAGGTAGGTAAAGTAATATCTTTGGGTGGATGAACTTCTGTTGTTGTTGGAAGGTAAAAGCTTTTGAGTTACACAGAGCTCTTCAGGTATAGGGAAAGAAATCAAAGTGCATGAGCTAAATGCATGCTGGGACAGAAGGTTCCCATAGTTCCAACCTGTATTTAGCTCAGACACTCCTATTTCTTTCCCCAGAACCGAAGAAGAAGTCTGTGTAGCTTGAAAGCTTGTCCCTTCCATCAACAGAAGTTCATCCAACCAAAGATATTACCTGGGACCAACATGGCTACAACAACACTGCAAACAGCATAATTAGGGCCCTACCAATTTCACGTCCGTTAAAAATGCGTCACTGACCATGAAATAAGCCCTTCCTCATGAAATCCAATGTCCCCTTAGTCCTAGGAGTGCCCCAGCAAAGGGGCACCTAGCTCTGGCTGGGCTGGGGAGGGACAGGACTTGTCCATCCACTGCTCAGCTGCTCTGGGTGGGGGGAGATCAGACTCACCTCCACCTCTGGGAAAATCCTGCAGCTGCAGGAAACTCTGTGGTTGCTGCCTTTAGAGTCCAGCTCTGTAGTGAGGGTGGCAAACCTATGACCCGCCTACAACAGGTTTGCGACCCCCACCCACACTGAAATTTCAGATTTAAACATCTGAAAACATAAAATTTATCAATTTTCAAATCCTATGGCCGAAATTGACCATAATGGACGTGAATTTGGTAGGGCCCTAGGCATAATCGTGTCGCATTAATAATGTCAATATCATAAGAGAATGCCAATAAATACTTTACATACCATCATGTATCCATGTATACAATTTCTCTCTCTAAACATATGGGCAGGACCCTCAGCTGGTTTAAATCTCACAGTTCCACAGAAGTCAACTCGCCCAATATGGTTTAATTGGGAAGTCAGTGGACTCATGCTGATTTAGCTAAAGATCTGGCATGCAACCATATATATAATTTTAATATATATTGCAATCCTATATACCTATTGAAATAGTACGCTCATTGGATAATATCATCCTTTAACTCAGGCAAGACCTACTTGAAATTTGGAACCCAAGAGAAGTGTTAATATGTAATTTCCTCCTTGTAGCAAACAGGTGTGGCCTCCCTTGGAGAGTGACAGCGAGGGAAGACCAGATGTCCCCTGGAGGGTGGAACCAGGAAAGCCACACTCACCACACTGGAAGGAAAGGGGCGGGATCTAAATTAGCTATTACCAGTCAAGAAAAAGATCTTGGAGTCATTGTGGATTGTTCTCTGAAAATATCTTCTCAGTGTGCAGCAGCAGTCAGAAAAGGCAACGCAATATTAGGAACCATTAGGAAAGGGATAGAAAATAACACAGAAAGTATCATAATGCACTATATAAATCCCTGGCTGCATGTAGTCCTGGTTACCCCATCTCAAAAAAAGATATATTAGAAATGGAAAAGTTACAGAGATGGGCAACAAACATGATTAAGGGTATGGAACACTTCCATATGAGGAGAGATTAAAAAGATTGGAACTATTCAGCTTAGAAAAGAGATGACTGGGGGAGATATGCTAGAGGTCTATAAAATCATGAATGGTGTGCAGAAAGTGACTAAGGAAGTGTTATTTACTCTTTCACATAACACAAGAACCAGGGGTCACCAGATGAAATTAATAGGCAGCAGGTTTAAAACAAACATAAGGAAGGTACTTCACACAACACAGTCAGTCTGTGGAATTTATTTCCAGAGGATGTTGTGAAGGCCAAAATTATAACTGGATTAAAAAAAGAATTAGGTACATTCATGGAGGATAGATCCATCAATGGCTATTAGCCAAGATGGTCAGGGATGCAACCCTATGCCCTGGGTGTCCTTAAGCTACTGACTTCCAGAAGCTGAGACTGGATGACAGGTGATGCATCACTCGATATATTGTCCTGTTCATTCCTATCTGCATAGGGTGCTAATAGAGTTTGTTGGTATTTTTGCAAAATTTTGTTTTCATTATTTTTCAGTAGAAAATACCACATTTGACAAGAAAATATACACTGACAACATTTTCAGAGAATTTATTGATTTATTTACCAACAACAGAACTCCTCTTTTCTGAATTTCAGAATATCAGTTTTTCACTGAAGATTCAATTTTTGACTAAAAAGAAAAATGAAACTTTTAGTCACGCCCCTTTGGGCTAGCAGTTTCACAAACCCACATTAAATGACAATCCATGCCCCAGAAAGTGTCCAGTCTAAAAGGAAAAGACGGACAAATGACGGGAGAAAGTAATTGCTATTATTCAGAGGTGGTTGAACATTTTTGTTCAAAATTGTTTTTCTGGTTTAAAATGGCCTTTTTAAAAAAAAATTGGAAAATTTTCTATGCAAGTTTTTGTTTTCTAAACATTTTGCAATTTTTCAATCTAAAGTGGAACTCAAATTTTAAAATGTCTTTTCCCCCTCCATTCTCTCCCTTTCTTCCTCCTCTTTTTCCTTTTTTCCCATTTCTACCATTTTTCTTCTTCTCCATCATGCCACTAAAATAGGAAAAGAAAACTAGGGAGAGAAAGGAGGAAAAATGAAGAACCAAAAACTGAAAACAAACAAAAAAAATCGTGTTGGCTGATTTTCTTTTCTTTTCTTTTCTTTAAATCAAAGTGTAGAAACATTTTCAAAGATTTCTTTGAAGCGCATTTAACATTTTCAGACCAGCTCTAATTATTACACCCATTTCACGGATGAAAAACTGAGGCAGATATTAAGTGGTTTGCACAGGGCCTTTGTGGCAAGCAGGGAACTGTAACTCATATTTCCTGAGTCCCTTTCAATGTCTAAATCATAATCTCAGGCTTCCATCAGGTGCCACGGAGAGAATCACTGTCTGAATTGGGGCTAGTTCAAGGCAGTCCTGCTACCTTGCATTAAGTACAACAATCAACATTGTCGGGGCAGTGCTGCTCCAGAGATCTGAACCCTTGTGGAGTGAGCAATGATATACGTTTTCTAAAGTAATTACTCTTGCTTATTGCTGCTGAACTTTGCTGTCTAAAAAAAAAAAAAAAATCAGTGTTTCTGGAAATTTTGATTTTAATTTTCGAAAATTTTGAGTCACTTTTTGGCGTTTTCATCCCGTCGTTTTTCTTAAGCATCTCTTTTCTATGGGGAGCCACTTTGCTAATTGTTACTTTCTCTTTCTCCAGTAGATAAGACATCTTTTCCACCACCACCACCCCATGTACAAGCATTTATCATGATGTGTTCAAATGGTTGCAGCAATACTTTTTGCTGATTACTAGATGTGATGGTACTCATGGTTCTATAACGATTATGATGCTGACATCTTGGGAGCCCGAGTTGAAAATCACACTGATAGTGAAGCAACCATAAATCATAATTTGGACTGCTGTGAAGGGTCAGTGTAATGAGTATAGATGTTTTAATACCCATTGCCTGTCTCCTCTACGAGGAGCATTATTTATTTATTTATTTATTTTTATAGGCCTTGGGTAAAATGAGAAATGCCTCAAGAAATGGTGTGGAAAATAGAAATATGTCCCCTTTATAGCCAGCTCAAGGCAAATTATTTTTGCATCTTCTGTGTCATGAGATCTTTTTCTTCTCTCAGGTATAAGAAGCTTCCTGGCAAATCTATCTCTCGCTCTCTCTCGTAAAACCAATCACAGTCCATGCAGAGCTATGCACAACCTTTGGGAGCATGTTGTAGAAATGGAACCAGTTCTTGAAAACTAGAGAAATGCACACAGAAGCTGGGGATGACAAAGAAGCTGAAGGAGTTAAGCACCTAAGTCTTTCCTAGGGTACGTCTACACTACCCGCCGGATTGGCGAGTAGTGATCGATCTATCGGGGATCGATTTATCACGTCTAGTGTAGACGCAATAAAATCGATCCCCGATCGCTCTGCAGTCAACTCCGGAACTCCACTGTGGCAAGAGGTGGAAGCGGTGTCAACAGGGGAGCGGCAGTGGTTGACTCACCGCCGTCCTCATGGCCAGGTAAATCAACCTAAGATACGCCAACTTCAGCTATGCTATTTGCGTAGCTGAAGTTGCGTATCTTAGGTCGACCACTCCCACCCCGGTATAGACCTATCCCTACTTAGGCCCAAGTTGTGTCTGATCCCAGTACAAATGCCCAAGGGTCTCTACTCCCTAACAGGGTATCCCCTACGCAAGGGCTGTGATGGGATGCACTGGCCAAAAACAACCGGGTGCTTTGAAGGTTTATTGCAAACCAAAGCTCAGTGGCGGCTCAGAGAGGCACAAGCAGCTAATTAGGTGCATCAAGTCAAAAGAAGGGAGTGCCGCTTTCAGGCCCCTGTACGCTAGACATTTTATCCTTCAAATTTCTCACTGTTGCTACAAGAATTGTAACATCATTGGGGGTAGCAGTGGAGAAAGTGCTAGTGTAGACAAAACACCGGTGTTTCAACTACTGCACGCTATCGGCTTGGCCTGGGTAGGGAGGGATGACATGGCTGTACAAACACCACTTGTTACTGGCACCATCATCCCCACAATTGTTAGAGAGGCCACACTGCTGGCCATTTAATGGAGATACAGTCACAGAGGTAGAGCAATGAGGTGTGTTATTCTGACCAAAGAAGCAGTGGAGGCCAGCGGATGGCACAGTGGCCTGAGATTTAGGTTCTGTTCCTGACTTTGCCACTGACCTGATGGAGGACCATGAGCAAATCACTTCACTGCGGCCACTATAGTAGTGCTATGTGGCTCAAGTCAAGAATCAGAGCCCCATTGTGTTAAGGAGTGTTTATATGCAGATGTTTGCTTACACCCATTATACAGATAGGGCAGCTGTGAAGTTTAAATCTGAATTCAGAAAGCATAGTGTAAAGATTTGGTTTAGTCCCAATCCTAGTTCAGTTATTTATTTTTTCCAGTGTTTTCTATGTGTCTGCTTCTCATTTATACTCACCTACCTACCATTCTTCATTGTGATTTTCCCAATTATTTTCTTTTCGTGGTTCTCTCTTTCATCTGTTTTTCTGTTATTTCCCCCCCAGCTTTCCTCCCATCAGACTTCTAGCTTTTTCTTCAATGAATATTGTTAAATTCTTTTTTTTAACCCCGTCTTTATTTCACTTTGATTCTTTTCCCATCCTTTCATTATTCACTTCTCTTCTGTTTGTTTCCTTAAGGGATAGGAGCAAAGAACATTGAGCCATTAAGGAAGAACACCGAGCATTTTCTGTAAAGCAGCTTGGGCAAATGAGAGTGATCCATTGGCAGGTGTAACTAATATGTCCAGGATGCAAGATGTAACCCAAGATTTTACAGAAACAACAAGGAATCCGGTGGCACCTTAAAGACTAACAGACCTATTTGGGCATAAGCTTTTGTGGGTAAAAACCTCACTTCTTCAGATGCCTACCCCCGATACAAGATTTTATTGACGCTTACAGCAATACAGGGGAAATATTTGTGAAACAATAAAAAGTTCCTGTACATTTTTCTCCAATATTGCCGGGAAAACATTCTTTTCCTCAACTTCTGCCGCCCTTTATAAGTCCTCTAGTCTTCTATTCTTCGAGGTAATCTTTGTTCCTCAAATAACAATGTTTATTTTGGCCAATGCAATCATAATGTAGTAAATTAATTTGTATCATTTTCATGTTATTTGCCTCTCAAACTTGAAATAAAATAAAAATTAAGTTGTGATTTCAATTGCATCACTATGACATGCATTACAGACAGGGAGAAAGGGGACAGACCCTCCCCTAAAAGGTATGTCATGGATATATGGCATGGATAAAAGGCATCCATGGCATGGATCCTGCAAGTCGTTCCATGTAGCTGGATCCTAATGCCCTTTCAAAGTCCAACTGAAGTCAATGGGGCTCTGCCCAGATTCAGGACTCTTGCGAACGGAACACCTTGCAAATAGAACGGAGCAGGAAATGGTTTTCCTAGTCCACAAGAATTTCCAAGATTTTAATTGTTTTTCCCCATCCTGACAAAAATGTGAAAACTCAAAAAATGTTGCAACCTGAAAATCCAAAAAAAAATCGGAGTGGGTCTATCCAAATATTTGGTTGCAATAATTTCAAAACGTTTTGTTTTGATTTTGACCCTTTTTTTTTACATTAAGTTTACTTTCATTTTGAAACACAGAGCTTTTTTATTGCCAATTTCTACGCTTTTTTTCAAAATGAGTTTGAAAGGGGAAATTCATCAAAACGGACTCTTTCCCATGTACAGTTTCAATTGCGAGTAATCAACATTTTTCAACTACAAAAAAATGTTTCGTCAAAAAATTCCTGAGCAGCTCTACTTGCAGGTGTGGGGCCTGTAACGACAGACCTAGCGCTGCTAGAGAAAGTTATCACACACCAGCACTTCTTTCTACGTGTGTTCGTTCTGCCCCATCATTCATGAATGCTTGAAAACAATCTTGCAATGGAAGAACATTTTACAGTGATCATTGACTTTAAAGTCCAAGCCAGTACTCGGGTGAGTCAGGTGACCTGAATTGAATCAGACGTGATCAGTAGCGCAGCAAGTGCAGTTTTATCTGGAATGCTTAGAACTGTATTCATAAAAGGTGAACAGAAGCCTTCTAGGTGACTGGAAGTACTGAGCTACAGAGCCTTTCACCTCAGAGTTAGGGTATGTCTGTACTTTGAGCTGGGGATGAAATTCCTAGCTTGAGGAGACATACCCATGTTAGCTTTGATTGAGTTACTGCGCTCAGAACAGAGTGTAGATGCAGTAGTGGGAGCAGAGGAAAGGGCTAGCCCCTCCCTGTGCATGCCCATCAGAGACGCCAGGTAAGTATTTGTGGTGGCTAGTCCCTCCTGCCACTCGCGCTGCCACAGCTCTAGCGTACTAGCTCAATGATAGCTGGTGGGAGTATGTCTACCAAAGTGTAGACCTACTCCTGCCCGCTGAGTGAAGCCCTTCGCTATCCAATAGCTCAGTGTTTCTCAAACTGGGGTCACCGCTTGTGTAGGGAAAGCCCCTGGAGGGCCAGGCTTGTTCGTTTACCTGCCCCGTCCTCAGGTCCAGCTGATCGCGGCTCCCACTGGCCGTGGTTCCCTGCTCCGGCCCAATGGGAGCTGCTGGAAGTGACACGGGCCGAGGGACATACTGGCCGCCGCTTCCAGCAGCTCCCATTGGCCTGCAGCGGTGAATCGCGGCCAGCGGGAGCCGCGATCGGCCGGACCTGCGGACAGGGCAGGTAAACAAACCGGCCCGGCCCGCCAGGGGCTTTCCCTACACAAGCGGCGACCCCAGTTTGAGAAACACTGCAATAGCTGTTTGACAGCCTATGGAAATAAGTTGTTAGTTTCAGTGCAGTGGCCACTAGACAAGATATCACAAAAGTGATCTCTGCTAGTGAGATTAATTGGTAACCTAGCTGCCAGTCTCAGGAGAGAAGCCAAGGATTGAATGGCCAACGGTGATCGCTCAAAGGCCTGAAGGACATTGGCGGGACAAAATGGGAAAGAAGTCACTGCTGCTGTCCTTTCTCTGTCTGTTCTGTGCACAGAACAGAGAATTGTTGTCTTCAAAGCTGCCGGTGTTGCAGCTTGTATGACCACAAACAAATATATATATATATACCGTATTTTCCGGTGTATAAGACGACTGGGCGTATAAGACGACCCCCAACTTTTCCAGTTAAAATATAGAGTTTGGGATATACTCGCCGTATAAGACTACCCCTCTTCCAACGCACACCAAAAAAAAAATTAAAAAAACATCAGATTTGATTTCAATATGGTAATTTTAATTCAAATGCTTATGACATGCAGGTACTTAGCAGGAAAACTGTCACTTATAAACATAAGGCTGTTTGTCATCAAACATGTAAACATAAAACAGTGCAAGTGGATTAAACTTTTCCTAATTCACTCTAAAGCTGAAAGGAAGGATAAGACAATAAACCCATGGGAGCTGCCATGCTATTTGTTTTCTAAGCTGTCAACCAAACTGGAACTGATGATGATAGGAGGAAGATAACAAACAAGAGAGAGAGAGCAAGTGCCGGGCAAGTCCCTGGCGAGTTAGCAACGCCCATCATAACTGCAAGCTACGGTATTTTTACAGGTTTTGCTGGCGTGACAGTTTCCCTTTAAAAGCCTTCAAAATCCTCCTGTTCGTCATCTGATATCATAAGTACATCAATGACATCTTGTGATACATTTGTAAGGCAGTCATCGTATGGATCGAATTCCGTATCAGATGGTGTGGTCTCAGCTTCGGCTTCCTCTTCATCTTGCCACAAGTAGTCGTCCTCCATACCATCTAATGAATTTGATATGCCACACTTCTTGAAAGACTTGATTACTGTTTCTGCATCAATATCATTCCAGGCTTTTATGACAAACTTGCACAAAACATCCAACTGTGGAGCACGCATGTTTCCTCCTTTTGTGAATGACTTTTCGCCGCTAACCATCCATTCATTCCACTGTTCTTGAATGCGATCTTTAAATGGCTTGTTTAGGCACACATCCAGTGGCTGTACCAACGATGTCAATCCTGCAGGAATAACTGCCGCATCTGTGTTTAGTCTTGCAAGCATTTGCTTGGTGCTGGGAGTTAAATGAGCCCTGAACATATCCCACACCAGTAGACTACATTTTTGAATAAGTCCACCTGGTCGCCTGCTCCATACATTATCAAGCCATAGCTTTACCCCTTCTTCATCCATCCAGCCTTTTTCATTCACATGTACAAAACAACCAACAGGGAACTTGAATTTCGGCATTGTTTTTCTTTTAAAAATAATCATTGGTCTCAGTTTGGCGCCATCAGCTGTGCATCCTAGTACCACTGTAAAACTGGACTTCTCATGTCCTGTTGTTTTAATTAAAATTGTTTTTTCACCTTTTTGATGGTCAGTTTTATTTCCAACCATATCAAAATTCATTGGAGTTTCATCCATATTTCCAATACTACTTAACGCATAGCCATGTTTAGTGCGCTGTTGTATTACGTATCGATGGAAACTATTTACTTTGCTATCAAGATCTGCAGGTAATTTTGGGGCAATTTTCATCTTTTGCCTCAGTACCATATTATGCCTTCCCATGAATCTAGTACACCAGGATACAGTGGCCTTAAATCTGTTGCTGTGATCTGGGTTAGATTTGGCCCACTGAAGTGCAAACAAATGTATTTTATTTCGTGTCACTACATAACCGTTTTGGCGATGCTCATTCACCATGTCTGCTACATGTTTTTCGAGTTCTGGCCAATGTGGAGTGCCTCTTCTTAATGCACACTTACCCCTTGGCATACTCTTTAATGCTTTTTCATTTGCTTTCCAGTCCCGAACCATCTTTTCTGTTACTCCATATTGTCTTGCAGCAGCGCAGTTATTATGTTCCATGGCAAAGTTTACAACTTTAAGTTTGAAACTGGCTTCATATTTCTTTCTTCTTGCTGGTGGAGCCATGATGGGGTTTTGACTGTTGGACATTTGTATACTGTACTGTATGTACTGGTGCTATACTGTATGAACAGGTACAGATACTGGTGCTGTACTGTATGTGGTACCCAGTATACAACAACCAGCCAATCACGGCAAGCGATGTACCTTACCGGCGATTGGCTGGTTGTTGTATACAAAGCCTGCTTGGATTGGTCAGCTCTCCCTGCCTGCCCAGCCCTCCCTGTCTCCAAGACTATCAGAGCGGTAGCGCAAACACGCCTCTTTCACCCGTCTGGCCCGCCCTTGTATCCTATTACCTCCTTCTCTGCCTCTCAGATCTCGCACATGTGCGCCTGCGCCGCTTCACTGCAGTCCTCAGGAGCGAGATCTGAGAGGCAGAGAAGGAGGTACGGTAATAGGATACAAGGGCGGGCCAGACGGGTGAAAGAGGCGTGTTTTTCCTGGCACAGCGCCGCTCTCTCTCTTTTTTCCATACCCCGGGCGTCCCGGACGCCTGCAGCTTGCTCCGCCCTTCACTTACACCTTCCCGGTGAGGCGCCCCCTCACCTTGTCATCGGGCGGGGATGCGGCCGCGGCCGTTTTTGAGCTCCCCCCACCATATGCGGCGACCGCAGATTCTCCAGTCCGGCTCGGAAGTTTCAGCACCCGCCCTATAAGACGACCCCCGACTTTTGAGAAGATTTTCCTGGGTTAAAAAGTAGTCTTATACGCCAGAAAATACAGTATATTTAATTACAAAGTCACCCCAAGGAAAAAATTGTCTGCTGTGGCCTACAAGTCATATGCTTGTCTATGTCATGGGGCCAGAGTTCACCCTGAATAATGGACTCACTGAGGTTTGGAGAGGTATAGCGGGGAGCAGAATATACACTTTTGCTTGGGGTTACTTCACACGCCAAATGAAATTATTTTGCTAATACCTGTATACAGTATGGCTATGCTATAATAGTATAGCTCAAAGGCTTGTCTTTCTGACCAACAGAGGATAGTCCAGTAAAAGACATTACCTCACCCACCTTGTCTCTCTAATATTCTGGGACCGACACGGCTACAACCACACTGCATACAATTCTATATGTTAGCATTCTTGCTGATGAATGCCATGCAGACAGCACGCCCATCTGGCCACATGAGAAAACTGCATAACCATGGAGATATGTGTGTGCACATCAAACAATGATGAAGAATCCCACCTTTTATGTTGCCTTCTACATTGTAAGCCTGACAGTGCTTGAGAAAGCTTGTGCTGAATGTGAATGAAATGGGAAGCAGCTGTTGATAGAAAGAACATGGGTATGAGGTATAGAGTTAGACTGTACCTCGTCCAGTGTAAATGCACAAGGAAAAAGAAACAAGATGCTTCCTGTATATGCTGGAATAATGGATCACGATCCCACTCCTTTGCACTGCCCAATGGAGCTGGGGCGCACAGTCTGACGCATGTTAATTAGTTGGATGACTTGGATAATGGAGTGGAGAATATGCTTATACAATTTTCAGCTGACACCAAGCTGGGAGAGATTGCCAGCACTTTGAAGGACAGGATTAGAATTCAAAATGACCTTTACAAATTGGAGAATTGTCCTGAAATCAACAAGATGAAATTCAATAAAGACAAGTGCAAAGTGCTACACATAGGAAGATAAAATCAAATGCACAACTTCAAAATGTGGGGTAACAGGCTAGGCGGTAGTACTGCTGAAGAGTATCTGAGGGCTATACTGGACCACAAATTACATATGAGTCAACAATGTGATGCAGTTGCAAAAAAAGCTGATATCATTTTGGGTATTTTAGTGTTGTATAGAAGGCACAAGAAGTAATTGTCCTTCTCTACTTGCAATGGTAAGGCCTCTGCTGGAGTAATGTGTCCAATTCTGGGCAGCACATTTCAGTAATAGTGGGGGATTTCAATTATCCCCATATTGACTGGGTACATGTCAAACAGGATGAAATGCAGAGACAAAATTTCTCGATACTTTAAAGGACTGCTTCTTGGAGCAGCTGGCACAGGAACCCACAAGGGTAGAGTCAATTTTAGATTTAGTCCTTAGTGGAGCACAGGATCTGGTCCAAGAGGTAACTATAACAGGACTGCTTGGAAATAGTGACCATAATATAATAAAATGTAACTTTCCTGTGGTGGGAAGAACACCTCAACAGCCCAACACTGTGGCATTTAATTTCAGAAAGGGGAACTAGGCAAAAAAGAGATTAGTTAAACAGAAATTAAAAGGTACAGAGACTAGAGTGAAATCCCTGCAAGTTGCATGGACACTTTTCAAAGATATCATAATAGAGGCCCAACTTAAATGTATACCCCAAATTTAAAAACACAGTAAAAGAACTAAAAAAGAGCCACTGTGGCTTAACAACCATGTAAAAGAAGCAGTGAGAGATAAAAAGGCATCTTTTAAAAAGTTGAAGTCAAATCCTAGTGAGGTAAATAGAAAGGAGCATAAACACTGCCAAATTAAGTGTAAAAATGTAATAAGAAAAGCCAAAAAGGAGTTGGAAGAACAGCTAGCCAAAAACTCAAAAAGTAATAACAAAATGTTTTTTAAGTACATCAGAAGCAGGAAGCCTGCTAAACAACCAGTGGGACCCCTGGACGATCGAGATACAAAAGGAGCACATAAAGATGATAAAGTCATTGCAGAGAAACTAAATGAATTCTTTGCTTCAGTCTTCACAGCTGAGGATGTTAGGGAGATTCCCAAACCTGAGCCGTCCTTTGTAGGTGACAAATCTGAGGAATTGTCACAGATTGAAGTGTCACTAGAGGAGGTTTTGGAATAATTGATAAACTTAACAGTAACAAGTCACCGGGACCAGATGGCATTCACCCAAGAGTTCTGAAATGTGAAATTGGGGAACTATTAACTATGGTTTGTAACCTGTCCTTTAAATCAGCTTCTGTACCCAATGACTGGAAGATAGCTAATGTAACGCCAATATTTAAAAGGGGCTCTAGAGGTGACCTCAGCAATTACAGACAAGTAAATCTGATGTCAGTACTGGGCAAATTAGTTGAAACAATAGTAAAGAATAAAATTGTCAGACACATAGAAGAACATAAATTGTTGGGCAAAAGTCAATATGGTTTCTGTAAAGGGAAATTGTGTCTTATAATCTATTAGAGTTCTTTGAAGGGGTCAACAAACATGTGGACAAGGGGGATCCAGGGGACATAGTGTACTTAGATTTCCAGAAAGCCTTTGACAAGGTCCCTCACCAAAGGCTCTTACGTAAATTAAGTTGTCATGGGATAAGAGGAAAGATCCTTTCATGGACTGAGAACTGGTTAAAAAATAGGGAACAAAGGGTAGGAATAAATGGTAAATTTTCAAAATGGAGAGGGGTAACTAGTGGTGTTCCTCAAGGGTCAGTCCTAGGACCAATCCTATTCAACTTATTCATAAATGATCTGGAGAAAGGGGTAAACAATGAGGTGGCAAAGTTTGCAGATGATACTAAACTGCTCAAGATAGTTAAGACCAAAGCAGGCTGTGAAGAACTTCAAAAAGATCTCACAAAACTAAGTGATTGGGCAACAAAATGGCAAATTAAATGTAATGGGGATAAATGTAAAGTAATGCACATTGGAAAAAATAACCCCAACTATACATATAATATGATGGGGGCTAATTTAGCTACAACTAATCAGGAAAGAGATCTTGGAATCATCGTGGATAGTTGTCTGAATACGTCCACGCAATGTGCAGTGGCAGTCAAAAAAGCAAACAGGATGTTAGGATTCATTCAAAAAGGGATAGAGAATAAGACGGAGAATATCTTATTACCCTTATATAAAGCCATGGTACACCCACATCTTGAATACTGCGTACAGATGTGGTCTTGTCATCTCAAAAAAGATATACTGTCAAAGGTTCAGAGAAGAGCAACTAAAATGATTAGGGGTTTGGAACAGGTCCCATGTGAGGAGAGATTAAAGAGGCTAGAACTTTTCAGCTTGGAAAAGAGGAGACTAAGGGGGAATATGATAGAGATATATAAAATCATGAGTGGTGTGGAATAAGGAAAAGGTATTTACTTGTTCCCATAATATAAGAACTAGAGGCCACCAAATGAAATTAATGGGCAGCAGGGTTAAAACAAATAAAAGGAAGTTGTTCTTCACACAGCACACAGTCAACCTGTGGAACTCCTTGCCTGAGGAGGTTGTGAAGACTAGGACTATAACAGGGTTTAAAAGAGAACTGGATAAATTCATGGAGGTTAAGTCGATTAATGACTATTAGCCAGCATGGGTAAGGAATGGTGTTCTTAGCTTCTGTTTGTCAGAGGGTGGAGATGGATTGCAGGAGAGAGATCACTTGATTATTACCTGTTAGGTTTCCTCCCTCTAGGACACCTGGCATTGGCCACTGTCAGTAGACAGGATACTGGACTGGATGGACCTTTGGTCTGACCCAGTATGGCCATTCTTATGTTCTTATGTAGGAAAGATGAGGACAAATTAGAGACAGCCCAGAGGAAAGCAACAAAACTGTTAAAAGGTTTAGAAAACCCGACCTTTGAGGAAAGATTAAAAAAAAAATGGGTATGCCTAGTCTTGAGAAACGAAAACTGAGGGGGACCTGATAATCATCTTCAAATACATGAAGGGCTGTTATAAAGAGGACGGTGATCAATTGTTCTCTAGATCCAGTTAAGTTAGGACAAGAAGTAATGGGCTTACTCTGCAGCATGGGAGATTTAGATTAGGTTACCTTTCTCATTAGACTTAGTTGTGAACTGCCTAATATTCTGGTATCACTGGTACATGCATGGGGAGTGAGTCGGGAAAGAACTACTACTTCCCTTTCTGACCCGGTGGTTAGGGAGTGGGTGGAGCCTTGGCTAGCCTTCCCTGCCCCCAGTACACTGACCAGAGGGGGGAACACACTGGCTCAAGAAAAGGACTAGCACAGCTTACTTCTCCCTCTGAATCAAGGTGTCAGGGACTCTCTGAGTGACAATTCAGTCCCTGCTCTGCACAAGAATACTGTTTGCAAAGTGCCAATCCAGCACATTGCTGTATCTGCGATTTGTACAATTTCCTGTTGCCCTTTTTTAAAAAGAAGTATATCTGACTTCATGGCTTGGGCAGTACTGGAATCAGTCCACACAAACTCTGAGAGGCCATCTCAACTGTGTCCAGCCGATGTTGATTGGCCTTGCCTGAGCAGTTTTGTTGATTATCTAGCTCGCTAGTAATTTCCACTTTTTACAGCATAAGGTATTTTGTTTTACTATCATTTGACACAGTCTCACTCTGTGAGATTGATCCAAGGCTGGCATGAAGAATATGCAATAAAATATTTTAGAAGGATTTATAATATTAACCTTAGGCTATTTTAAGTCACCGCCGATCTTTATAGAAGCAGCATTGAGATTCATTTGTTTTCCAAGTGGCACAAAGTCCCCGTTCCCTTTTGTAAGCCAGGATTTGGCTTTGGGTCAAACTGGTTTAATGAACCGTCGAGGGTTCAAAGTCCATGCTGCCATTTGCAGGTGTTCAATGGGCAGCCTGCTTGAGCGAGAGGAGTTCATTAATATTTGTGGCTAAAAAGCCTTCACAACAGTGAAGAACAAGTCTCTCACCATGAAGCCTTTAAGCACCTGAAATAACATGTGGGAAGGCATGGGCTGATTATTCTCTAGCTTACAACAGGTGTAACTCCATTGATTCCAGGGGTCCTCCTCCTGACTTACACTGGATTGTATGAGAGGAGAATCGAGCCCAGAGAGACAAAGTATTTTTTTAACTTTCATACAGAAGTCCAGTGGAATATAATACAGATAAAGCCAATAGCGTTCTCTATCCATTATTATAGAGGATATAGGAAAGTACTCTGAATTCCTTCAGCATTTAATACTGACATATCCCTGCAATACAATTGTATAGAGTATTTTAAGGATTCTATAGAAAATTTATCATGCTCTAATAAATTCTATAGGACTTCTCCATTAAAAAATAATGATTTTTTTATTCTCTCTGCATATTTTTCGCATCCTTGTGTCAGCTGGCTGTGTTCAGAGATATGACAATTTTTACAAACTCTGCCATGGTCACCTTGGACATTTTTTTATGGGAAAGTCAAATAGGATTTAATAAGGATGCAACCAATCATGCGCCATAAAACAATACTCTAAAAACATACAGGACCTGATTCTTTTTTATAGCAAGAGTAGGTATTTACTCCTACTTAAGGAGCCTTTATACTGCCAGAATGTAGTGTCAATAAGAATTCAGGCCCATAAAATTGAATGGAGAATGAGATCCTGTAGCCTGGCTATAATTCTTTATCAAATTCTATAGGATAGTTCCAACTATAGGATAGTTCCAACACCTGAAAGTAAAGTTACCGTTCACCGTGAAATTCCATAGCGTTTTTCCACGTGGATAATTTCCCTTGATCATCGGCAGGATTCCTTAAATACTCAGTTATTAGGGTGATCCATTACAGAGCCAATAGTAAAGTAATATTCTACGAAGCTGCTGACAAGACAAGCAGGGCTATTTTAAGGTATCACTCATGAAAGTCAAATCCTTTCACAACATGTTTATTTTGACCTAAGAAGATGGCCTTTCTGCTCACTGTTCAGTTCAGTGAATGCTTTTTCCTCACCCTAGTGTCTATTGAAGCAGCTGTGTGTTTAGGTAGTGATTTCGATGACCTTAAAAGAGCCCTTACTGTCTTGGAACTGTAGGCTACTCAGCATATCTTGACTACTGGGTTGCTCTTTAGACGCTCCAATGATGCCACATATGCCCATTCAGCTAGTTCTTACTGAGTTCTTTCTTCTCTCTCTCTCTGTCTTTCTTTTTTTTTTTTTCCGGCTGACTGCAAATACTATGTAGTTTAACTCCCCTACCAGGACTTTGAAATGACTAATTCCTGCAACATATTTCAACACATCCTTAACTGCTAATTGAAGTCTGTGCGCAAGGCGGTGAATGGGACGCACCGATGGGAACTTCTCTTGCAATAATGTGCCGAATCTGCTCTTTATCTCATTCATTGCCGACGTCTCATCTGTTGCAAGTCCAATCAATTTTTGTGGCTTTAAAAGATATGTCCTCAGTTTTTCTGGCATATAGAATGTTAACAAAGATGGAAAATTAAGCATTACCTTTGCGGCAGTGAAACTTGATTGCTTCCAGAAGATTCAGGGGAAAAAATGTTGTTGACATTTTTTACTTTCAGTCTCTGCATGGCAATAAGGTATGATGGCTGATTTATCAAAGAGAGTGTGTTCTCATCAAGCAGGAGAGCGAGAGAAAGTTCACGTCGCACAAAATGAGCTGCTAATTTCTTTTCCATTTCACTGACAATATGGTTTTGGAGCAGCTGTGATTAGAACAATGGATGTTCCCAAACTGTGCTCCCTTTAACTCCTGCAACTCTACAAGGTCACACTGTGGGAGAAGGAAACTTTTTGGAGGGGTAAGGGCAGGGTTTAGGGTCAATGGGGAGTCCATGGAGCTGTCCCAAAGCAGCTTTCAATTTCTGCAATGACCATGTCCATCATAAAAATCCTTTAGTACTTGAACTAAGATGAAAGACCCAATCCAAAGCTTACTGCACTAAATGGGAGTCTTTCTATTGATTTGAACAGGCTTTGCATTGGGCCCCAAATCTATCAGTTAGAAGCGGTCGCAGGATCATTTTTCCACCTCTGAAGGCCTCAGCTTCAAACCCCACTGTTCATCCACGTGGGTCTACTCTGGCAAAAGTTCCTATTGCTTACTTCTTTCCTCAGCTCCAGAATGCTGTGATTTAAGTAACAGAGCTGAATTCTCCACTCCTTTATGTGGGTTTTACACCAGTAAAACTTTCTTGACTTTGTTGCTTTGGGGTAAGTGAAAGAGACTCAAGCCCAGTAAGTGCTCAGTACTTTGGAGTTAGTTTTGCTGTCAAAGTTGCATTAATCCATGCAGATGAAAAATGTATTCCAAATGATTTATCACACACTGTCTATATCTGTACATAAACTGCATTCCAAAAAACCTCTTCCTTGCAATTAACAATGGACAGTGAAGCTCCTACATTCATTATGCTGCACTGCAATCCAGACAGCAGGAACATCAAGGTCCTTTGGGATATGCATTTCATTTTCATCAGTTTTGATGGATTTCTCAACTCTTCTCTGATCTGCATCATGTAAGCTTGGATCTCAATTAGCATTGGTTTGGGGTACTTTGGTCCTAGGGCTGCAAAGCTATTGATCTATCATCTTCCATGAGACTCTTCACACAAGTAGTGTTTGCAATTCTGAAAAAAAAAAGGCTGCAGAGACAACATGACAATATTTTGATACAAGGTACAGACTTTAATGCGATTTGAAAGTTGGCATAAAAAGCATTATCTCGTTGAAAGTCATTAAAAAGCAATATCTGTCCATATACTAAAAGCTTATTGTTATAGCATCTAGATCTAGCATGTATGATTTACAGATGCCAACTATTAATCTACATATAGGGTTGGATTATGCAAAGGTGCATCACTCCGAAAGTTCTCAGTAAGCCTTGGGTCTGATTCTGGCCCCTTATAAGGCTGCTATAAATCACTTGGTCTCCTGGTGTATAGATGTCCCCAGATGGCACAGACCTGGGTAGCCAGCTCTATACACCTTCTCCTACTCTATTCCAATCCGGTGCAGTGATGTGGCTGGAAGAAAGGGGGTGGTGACTTTTGAAAAGAGACTGTTCTGTGTAGCAAAAATAATTCTGCTCATTGGACTGCAGGCTGGGAACTTGCTGCTTTATTTAACTGCATCACTAAAGAATGGGGGCAGGGAAGCCTCCTACTGTTTAAAACAAGAAATAAGGAAGGGGTAGAGCATGGCTCCATCCCATAGTACCCGAGATAACCCACTTAACCCTATCTTGACCCTTTTCTACACAGTGCCCTCACACTCCAGTGATACCAAGGGCTCTTGGGACCATTGTGGTGGTGCAATTTTGAGAACACTCTAATTTGTGGCTTAGGCTAGCCAAGCTGTCCCAGAATCAGAGAGATGCATAGGTAGCATGCAACTGTTACTTTGGCAGATCCCCTTCTCCCTTGGCCCCTTTCATCCTGAAGTTGTCTAGGTGCCAATTGCTAGTCTGCTGGGTTTGGCATTGTTGTCAGGGAGGTACAATTTCTCTTGGAGCTCCAGACAATGCAGGAGAAGCCTGCTGGCTACATTCTAGGAAGGCTAGATGGAAGCAGACACTGCACTTCGGAGGGAGGCATAGCTCAGTGGTTTGAGTATTAGCTTGCTAAACCTAAGGTTGCAAGTTCAATCCTTGAGAAGGCCCCTTGTGGGTCTAGGCAAAAATCAGTACTTGGCCCTGCTAGTGAAGGCAGAGGGCTGGACTCAATGACCTTTCAGGGTTCCTTCCAGTTCTATGAGATAGGTATATCTCCATATATTTATTTACTTTGGAGAGTGCAGGAGCTGATTTCACCGAGGGTGACCAAATATCTTGATTTTATAGGGACAGTCCTAATACTAGGGGCTTTGTCTTATATAGGCACCTATTACCTCCCAACCCATGTCCCGATTTTTCACACTTGCTCTCTGGTCACCTGCTGTTTGCAGGGAAGGTAGAAGAGGCAGAGTGTTTTTTTCTATCTCCTTTCCTGCTCTAGACAAGGACCAAGCTACATCTTAGTAATCAGATCTCACACACAGGTTGCATGCATGCACCCAGACCAGTCATGCATGCATATGACAGATCTCTCTCTGTTACAGTTGTTGTGCTCTCCTTAGCCTTTATGTTTGGATCTTATTCCATAAGCACACAGAGTATAAAAAGGTGCAAATCATCTTTTTGGTACAGACAGACCATTAGGAGAACTGATGGAATTTAGTGCAATATATTTATATTTTAAGTGACCAACATCAGCAACAATTAAAGATACAACATCTCAATTCTGCACTCAGAAGTCTCTCAGATTTTTCACATCTCCACACAGAGGAAAAATATGGCTGATGAAGGAGCATTGATAGTACATAGGTGAACTAAGTGGTTTCCCATCCAGTGTGGTTATGTGCAAATATAACCCACTGATCTGTGTAGGGTATGAATTCCCTCTGTACACACAGAGACTGAGTCTGCTACATGCCCAGTTATAGAGCATGGCTCTTTAGCTCAAGCTTTTATTTGTAGAAGTCTCCATTAATTTTTCAGTATTGGCCAAGATGGACACCATCACACAAGCACTATCTTTGCATAGCACCCATGTGGGTTTAGACCCATGAATTTTGGAATTCTAATCCCCAGACTCAAAGGAAATCTGAAAACATCTGGTTTTACCTGGTTCAATGGTTGTCAAGGTTCCCTCCCCACTCTGAACTCTGGGGTACAGATGTGCAAACCCGCATGAAAGACCTCCTAACCTTATAAGTACCAACTTAGGTTAAAAACTTCCCCAAGGCACAAATCCTTTCCTTGTCCTTGGACGGTATTGCTGCCACCACAAAGTGATTTAGACAAAGATTCAGGAAAAGGATCCCTTGGAGTTCCTATTTCCCCCAAATTTCCCCCCAAGCGCCTCCACCCCCTTTCCTGGGGGGGCTTGAAAGTAATATACTAACCAATAGGTTAACAAAGTGAGCACAGACCAGACCCTTGAGTTTTTAGGACACTAAAAATAAATCAAGTTCTTAAAAGAAGAACTTTATTATAAAGAAAAAAATAAAAGAATCACACCTGCAAAATCAGGATGGAAGGTAACTTTACAGGGTAATAAAAGATTTAAAACACAGAGGACTCCCTCTGGACTCAACTTCACAGTTACAAAAAAAACAGGAATAAAACTACCTCTTAGCATAGGGAAAATTCACAAGCTGAAACAAAAGATCATCTAATGCATTTCCTTGCCTTTACTTAAAATTTCTGTAATTTTAGATGTATCATTCCAGGTATCATTTTAGGAGCTGGTTTACCTGCTTGGTCTCTCTCTGTGTCCCGAGAGGGAACAAACAAAGAGATCACAAACAAATCCTCCCTCCCCCCCGCAGATTTGAAAGCATCTTCTTTCCCCATTGGGCCTTCTGGTCAGGTGCCAACTAGGTTAATTGAACTGATTAACCCCTTACAGGTAAGTGATTCTGTACCTCTGGCCAGGAGGGATTTTATGTTCCTGCATACTTAAAGGTTGTGACTCTTCCCTTTATATTGATGACAATGGTAAATTAATAAATAAACAATAATAATAATAATAATAAAATAAACCAAACAAGAAGCCAAGATTTCCCAAGTTTATGTAAACCTGGGCCCAGAGTCATGCTTCTTCAGCACACCCTACCTGCGTTTTTACATCTCTTGATGTGTTTCTGTAACGTCTGGTTTTGTTGTTAACATTTTACATAGCTCAAAGTAGACAGTTTCATTAAATGGCGGGGGGGGGGGGGGGGGGGGAAGAGAAAGAAATTGTAAAAGGAACATATCAAGGGCAAAGCCAGAATTCAGATTTTAATGAAGCAAGCAACCTTTTCCAAAGGCAAACTCACCCCGAGTCCTTCACAAGCCTGGTTCAAACATGTACTTAATGCTTTCTTTAATATAATTACTTTCATGCTGAAGTTAAACACTCAGGGCTCTGCTGTCATACAATATGTAACTCAGTTTTTTATGCTCATTATAAGCCTTGGGTAAGCTACATGGATCTACCATATATGTCCCTAAGCAAACACATTATTAAGAGCTGTCTCACTGTGTGATCATTTCTGTGTTATCTGTATTCACATATGCACGTACGCCATGGCTATTTTTTCCTGCACTGGAATAATCAGAGTTCCTATAAGGGACCCTTCCTGCCAAACACTAAGGGGCAAATCAGATTCTGACTATGAGTCAGGGGTACTTTACTTGTATCATTCCCTGATGGGGCTCAGACATTTCTTCAGCACTGGTCCCCACTTCTCCCCAGGCGATGTAGAGGGCTCCCCAAATGATCTGGCCTCCATTCATGGACAGGAGATGGGCTGCAGGAGAAGGCAGTGGCAGTTCCCCACAGCCATCCAGGTAATCTGTTCAGGAAGAAGAGCCTGAGGAAAGACCTTTCCCCTACCTAAGAGTAGGATGGGTGTGTATATAGCATAGCTGGTGGTAGGAAGCCAGAAGAGAGCTAGAGAAGCCAAGATGCAAGATACAGGACCAGCACATCCCACTCTACAGTGGAATTTCTGAGCTCTGAGCAAATATCAGAGGGTGTATGGAGGTTAAGGGAGTGAACACCTTGTATCTTGTACATGTGGCGTTGATGGGGCCCGCCCTGCTTCCAGTCCCACTGGAAATTCTTTTGGTTCCCTGTACCCACCCTCTGGGCTGTCATTTTCCAAGTACATACCATGTTTTTTCTGCAAAAACAACAAGGAGTCTGGTGGCACCTTAAAGACTAACACATTTATTTGGGCATAAGCTTTCGTGGATAAAAGCCTCACTTCTTCAGATGCATGTTTTTTTCTGGAAGCTTCTTACCATTTGGGTTTCTCCATCCATCTCTTTCTTTGGGAGTGATTTTCACTCCACAGTTCTCTCTCCCAAAGCCTTTCTGCATTCAGTAATAAATGAGAGCAAAAGATACAGCAGTCAGCATCACTTCCTGCCTTCACTGAAATTCAGCTTTCCCCAAAAGCATTCCAAATTTTGGACAACCCTTGGGGGTTGGACTAGATGACCTCCTAAAGTCTCTTCCAATCCTATTCTTCTATGATTCTATGACAACTGTGTACATGTTGGGGAAGGGCATGTGAGTAATTGACACTTCGTTGTCCACTGAGACAATAGGGGGACCTACCTCTACTAGTAAATAAAGGAGTCCTTCTTAAACACAACACCCCCCTAGCTCACGATTAGGGCTCTAAGTGACACTGCACCTCAAGCACCACATGTGAAATACCTGGCCTTTTAGAGATGAAGGATCAAAATTCTAGTCCCAACTCCCCACGTCACTCTGTGTTACTATGGAAATACAGTGGCTTTACCATCTTCAACATGTCCTTAAGTCGATATAACCTCTGGTGACCTTGTGTGTTTTGCAGTCTCCCTACAATATGCTCTGTACTAAAGGTTAGTATTTGCCAGCAGTTACCATAAGACAGTCCTGAAATAACACAGGTTTTACCCATTTGTAGAGCAGGACACTATACTAGTGTGTGATTTCTCTTGAGAAACACTGACTTCTCTATACCTGGTATTCAGCGTACTTCCATTCTTTTCTTTCTGGCTTTTAGTTTCCCCACTCCCTTTTAAAACAAATGCTCATTTTTTTGCTTTGTTTTCCATGTGGATGGCTTGTTGGTCTAGGAGTATGATTCTCGCTTCGGGTGCGAGCGGTCCCGGGTTCAAATCCCGGACAAGCCCTCAGTGAGGATCTGTTTCCTGCCCTACCTTCATGTTTCCAGGCTCTTTCTTGGCTGCTTTTTGCGGGAGGGATAGCTCAGTGGTTTAAGCATTGGCCTGCTAAACCCAGGGTTGTGAGTTCAATCCTTGAGGGGGTCATTTGGGGATCTGGGGCAAAGGATTGGTCCTGCTTTGAGCAGAGGGTTGGACTAGATGAGGTCCCTTCCAACCCTGGTATTCTATTATTCTAATTATCAGTGGGCAACAAAGTGAGAACATTTAGGGCCATACAATATACAGTGAGATTTCCCACAGTGAACCAAATCATCCCCTTAGCCACTGAGACTGGATTACATATTTATTATAATGATTTCACATTTGTATTATTAAGGGGCAACTGAGAATAGATGACATTGTCCTGGGTAATATACAGACATATAGTCAGAGACGTTTAGTGCCCAAGGAGCATACAATCTAAACAGAGAAGACAGACCCAGCGTGGGTGGGATGGGATATAGCATATAAGCAGAACGAACAACGTGATGGTCTGCTGCAAACATCATGGTAGTTCTATGGTTTGTCCCCCTCTGTGCTTCTGTTCTATTCTATTCTGCATACGTTGTTAAGCCCCACTCATTAATGTAGTATTTGAGCACCATCAAATAGTGCATTAAGCGATACAACTACCATCTGTGATAAGTTTTTGTTCTGTCATCCTTTCCCCATGGGGAACTCAGAAGTGATTTGATTTTCCCATCTGTATAATGGGGACTGTAATAGGGTCAGCTACCTCCCATGGACCCCCTGGTGTCCAGAGGTGGCTCTGCAGCCCCCTGTCTTAATTTCCCTTTCTGCTGAAGGCCCCTTAACAAATCCACACAGGCCAAATATTCAAATCTTTCCCCTTCTAGGGTCCAATTTATCAAAACATGCACTGTCTTTCAACACAGAACTGAAAAAAGAGTCTTTGCCCCAATTCAAAGTTGGGCACAGCCCCTCTTCCTGAAAGGTCTATCTTCCCTTCAGAGTTCAAACGCTCTCCACTCTCCTTGCAAGGCCCTCAGCCTTCCTTTCCCAGAGCGAGGTTCCATTCCTTTTCTCCACGCCAGAGCCAGACTTGCTCCTTGCAGTACTCACCTGAAGCTGAAGCTGCTTCCTCAACCCAGCTTCAGCTTCTGTCCTGCCTGGCACTCCTAGCTCCCCCTAGCTGAAGGTAGGCTCCCTGTCAAGCTCCCTGCCTGGGGACTATTCCTAGAGTCTGTCCCTTCCTCCTTTATCTTTCCAGGCCTGGCCTAAGTTAATCACAGGACCCATTCATCGTTACCCCCTGAGGAGGTGAGCTGATCTTGTCACAGGTGGGGCTGAGTCCCATTTCCTCTTAAAATGGCCAATCACCCTGGATTAAGGATAATGATACCTGCCCGCTTCACCTTGTATGGTTTCTTGCAACACGTGTGAATTCCTTGTCTGTTCCACTATGTATTCACTATGGTATTCTGAGTACCTTTCCCAGACCAGAAGAAGATCTCTGTGTTACTGGGAAAACTTGTCAATTTCACCAACAGAAGTTGATCCACACTCATGAAGTATCTCAGCACGTTCCAACAGTGTGTTAAGCAACACGACTATCATCTGTAATGTGTTGTTTGTTCTATTATCCTGTCCCCATGGGGAACTCATATGATTTTCCCATTGTGTTGGGAACTTATTTTGGGATACCTCAGATGTCCCTGGCTCTCATTTAGTCAATCAAAATGTTTGGGGATTTTTATAACTATGAAATATTTCTCAAGAGCAGAGCTAGTTGGGAAGTTACCATTGAAAGGAATTTTCGACAAAAAATGTGGTTTCTGCAGAATTGAAATTTTCCATGAGAAAATTTTAATTTCTCCACAATTTTTTGTTGTTGTTCTGTTAGGAAAATCAATACAACCTGAACTGAAATATTTGGGTTTGTTGAAACTGACCAGAAACATTTCATTTCTCTATGGTGCCTCGGGGTGTCCTAGATGAGATGGAAAGCTACATGTGATCATTAATAATCCCGTGGCAATTTTAGCTAGAATCAGGATATTAGCCCCAGCGACTCATCCAAATTCTAATTTGACTATCTGCATCCGACCTACTTAAATCTTCACCATGCACCATTTCACTCACCACCACACCTTCTGTCCTAAACACTGTTCGGTTTTGCTATGGTGTCTTTAAACATTGTCACATTTCACTACAGATACTCTGGCTGCACTTGAGCAATGGGCAGTATTATGACATGCATAGATCCGAATCAACATATACCATTGACTCTGTGCCAGAGCTCTGCCATAGGGCTCTGGGAACTCTGTCTCCCTTACAGGCTGAGCAGTGCTCCACATCATGTAAAATATACCAACTTCATTGCGTTTACTGCTCTATAATTGTCTCCCATCAGCAGCATTTTCAACACAAAGGAATTGGTTGTACCTGTGTGATCCTAGGATTGCGGTCATGTCCATCATTGGCTTCTTTAAATGTCTCTGGCAAAGGTCTTGGAAACCCTGTCACTGTTCCTGTGATAAGAAACATCTCATCCTGTGTAAAATTTACTTATTTAGGCTTTCAGAGAGGGATATCTAAATTTAGGCTCCTAAGCCCACCAGGAGTGGAGGCCTGATGGAAGTTGCTGATTGTGCCTCACTTGTGAAAATCAGGTTACCTTTTTAGGTGCCCAAGGACTTTAAAGTCTGTCTTTAGGCACCTATTTTTAAAAATCCTGGCCCTCATTTCCAGTGTAAGAAAGTGATTGTAGTCAGTTACCAGTAACATCTGGAAAGCACTTTCAGATGAATTTGAGTGACTGCTTTCATGTGAAGATAAGGGGTAAACATTTTCATCAGCACTTGAGTGATATTTGAAAATCGGACTTTTGCTTCTAAGTCGTTTAAGTGACTTTGAATATTTACCCAAGCTCTTTATAATCACTTTATGCACCGCTTCCCGTTATAATGGGTAGTGCATTTATTATGTTGTAGGTCTGCCATTTGCATTAGTTCCTACTAAAGCTCATTCATAGCGTGTTTCTCTTCTCTTCGGTCTTATTTTATCTCCTGTTCCAGTGGTAGATTTTTGTGCTTATTAGACATTTTTGTTAGGATCTCAGACTCACCTGGAACAACTCAAATTCCAGAGTTTAAAAATAAACCCTCAAAAATCGCATAGCATGAGTCATATGGTGCGTCCAGCCTGCGTTCCACATTGTGAGACTAACCCCCCAAATGGAGCTTTTACTCCAAATTTCATCTCCTGGAGTCTCCTTTCATATTCTTTCACAGGAAGGGCAGGGGCTACCTAAGGGTGTCACTACATTGCCGCTGGGAAAGTGCTTCCCAGCATGAGAAGACAGACACTCATGAGTTCTGTTTGAGCTAGCAAGCTAAAATTAGCAGTGTAGCTGGGGTAGCACCGGCGGCAGATTGGGCCAGCCACCTGAGTACAAACACACTCGGATACGCTGGGTACGTACTCAGGAGGCTAGTCCAAGCTGCTGCCCATCCTACTCCAAGCTGCACGGCCATATATAGCTCACTAGCTCAAGCAGAGCGATCAGGTGACCATCTGCTCATACTGGAAAGCACATACCCAGCTGCAGTGCAGAAGTGCCCTTAGTGGGAGAGACTAAGGTGCCACACTCTAAATCAGCAGAACCCTTGGAGGCCATGTGGATCTCTGAGCATCTGTAAGAGACAAGAGGCTTCCATGTAAAGACTAATGCTTGAACCTACCAGTTGCCTCCTACTCCAGCTCCATACCCTTCCAAATCACAGAAAGAAAATGGAGGAACTGGGAATGGGGGAAACCATGCCTTCTGTTCCCATCACATGGGGCTTAGATGCCAGGCTCCTCTTCATTCACTCAGCAGTAGTGGATGGGTACATCAAAGCAAAAGATCAGAATTTCTAGAGAGAATTTAAATGGGAGAATTCTACCAAAGCAAATACTTCCTGCTAACGAGGAAACTGAGCAGTGGTACTGCAGCATAATAATGAAAAGAGCCTGGCTTCCAGGGGTAATCATATAGCTCAAAAGAGTCGGTGCAATGAAATATTTTCAAAGCCTGGTCAATTGGCCCCAAATGATATTAGCTGGAGACAATCTGGGCTCAAAAAATATTTCATTCCCCATAGGGCATTATATGATATATTAACTTCATTTATTGGGATTTTGACTATCCCACGGAATGCCTAGTATACCCACAGCTAGAGTCAGAATACCAGATTGGATGGACAATTGCCCTCTTCTGGTCTGAAAATTCCAACATCCCTCTGTGAATCCTTGTGGATCTATCCCTGAGGATAGAGCCATCAATAGCTATTAGCCAAGATGGTCGTGCTCTGGGTGTCACTAAGCCTCTGACTGCTAGAAGCTGGGACTGGATGACAGGGGATGGATCACTCAGTAAATTTCTCTGTTCTGTTAATTCCCTCTGACGCATCTAGCACTGGCCACTGTCAGAAGACAGGATACTGGACTAGAGGGAGCACTGGTCTGACTCAGTATGGCCGTTCTTAACCAGACTCCAGCATTGCCATTCTTTTGGGTAGCTTTTTATTTTAATTGGGACCCTTGGTTGTCAGTGACTGAAAATGGTTTTCTGTTTAAAAGCCAAAGGAAACTTTAAATGACCTTAGAGGGCTAAGTTGTGTACTTGTAAGTCCTGTTCTATGATCTCTAGGATTGCCGTTGACAGATAGAGCCTGACTGACTGAAAATCAATGTGATCAGATGTTTTTATGGATTATAGCGGCCTTGGCTAATTACAAAAGATTGTCTTTCTAGATCCAAGAGTTTTCAAAGCAAACACCAGGCAGATGTACGTGGGATTAATCTGCAGACTTGACAGTTTTCCCTAATTATCTGTTGTAAGGGAAGAAACTGGATCAGCTCTGAGGTACTAGCACAAATAAGTTCTATGTTGCCATCCCATATGTGCACTCTTTTTGCTCTCCGTGCAGCTGCCTTGCAAGTGGCTGTTGCAGTGGTTAAAAACAAATCTTTATAAGCACCTCCTTGGCTGACTTACTCAGGGGAGACCTTCCGAAGGCAGAGCCCACACCACACAGGTCATCTCTTTACTTGGGGGATTTCCGGTTGGAATCAAACTGGTTTTGTTTTTTTCCTATAGCTGCATTTAGTCTGGTCCCTGTCCATTTCATAGCAATCAACAAAAGGATGATATTTTTGAAATGTACAATTATAGATGCTAGAGATGGAAAAGACCAATCAGATCATCCATTCTAGAGAGGCATTGTTGTCTCCTAGGACTGGAAGACAGGGACTTTTGACTTCTTCTGGCTCTGCCACAGACTACTTCTGTTACCGTGGCCATGTCACCCGCTCCTTTTGGGCCTCTGTTTCTCCATCTTTTGAAGGTGGAAAATACTATCTATCTACCTACCTCACAGAGACATTTGGCCTGATCCAAACCACACTGTAGCCAGTGTGAAGAATCCCAATGGGCTTTGGAGCAGGTGGATTTGTAAGGCTTAATTAATTAATGCTTCTCAAGTTCTTTGAAATCCTCAGATAGAAGCATCTGTTGAGGTGCAAAGTAGTATAACTTTCTTAGAAGCCCATCCCTCAGTGCCAGTATAGGATAGCTCCCTCCAACATATTATCCAATGCCTTGGCCATTCCGCTTTTATCTGACTCAGATCATGGCGATCCCATGGGATATTATTCCACACTCAAAAAGGTCTCACGTTCAGGATGTGGGTTTCTTTTTTGGAGGCTACATTTTCCTTTACTTATTTTCACCCCATTACTCATAGTTATACCCCCTTGGACAATGCTAAAAAATTTCCTTTCCCCTCTTTGGAGTTTACACTTTTTCGGCATTTGGAGACAGTATCTTGCTCCCCTTCCTCCTGCCTAAGGTGTGTTGAGCCCAACTATCTTTGGGCCAGACTCTGTGTTTTGTTCTTTTAATCTCACCAAGGAGGATGTCATTTCCTACACAGGGCTGGTCTGCACTGGGGGGGGCGGGGGGCGGGGAAATCGATCCAAGATACGCAACTTCAGTTACGTGAATAGTGTAGCTGAAGTCGAAGTATCTTGGATCGAATTACCTGGGGTCAACACAGCGCGGGATTGACGGCCGCGGCTCCCCCGTCGACTGCGCTACCACCGCTCGCTCTGGTGGAGTTCCGGAGTCGATGGTGAGTGCATTCGGGGATCGATATATCGCATCTTAACGAGACGCGATATATCGATCCCGGATAAATCGATTGCTACCCGCCGATACGGCGGGTAGTGAAGACGTACCCACAGTAACAAAGAGAAAACAGTGGGGAAACATGACAAGCACTTTTCAGCTAGAAGGGAGGGAGCCAGCAACTGACCACTGCAAAATGGCCACTTTAAAGCTGCAGCAGGGCTCTGCTGTTTTTAAAGAGCCAGTTACAGAAAGGCATGCTGGGAAGAAATATTCCTGTAAATGGCAATCCTGCACTGGGGTGTGTTAACAGGAAACTGCAAGGATCGAGGGAAGGGGCTGCTCAGGTGTGGTCAGTGGCAGATTACTGCACAGGCCAAGGTGCCCCGTGCCCAGGGTCCCCGGCCAATTTTTTATATAAATATTTTATACAAAGTGGAACAGCTACAACAAAAGAGATTGAGAGCTACCTGTTTTTGCATATTCTGTAGCCCAGGTGTTTAGCATGTGGTAGATCAGGGATCAAATTCCTACTCTCAATCTAGCAGACAGAGGATTCAAACGGGGGTTTCCCAAATGAGTGCCTTATAAACTATCCTGAAATATATCCACCGACACTCAGGGGTGGCTCCAGGCATCAGCGCAGCAAGCGCGTGCCTGGGGCGGCAAGCCACAGAGGGTGGCCTGCCGGTCACTGTGAGGGCGGCAGTCAGGCTGTCTTCGGCAGCATGCCTGCGGGAGATCTGCCGGTGCCACGGTTTTGACGGCAATTCAGCGGCAGGGGCACCGAAGGCACGGCACCGGCGGACTTACTGCAAGCAGGCACCTGACTGCCGTGCTTGGGGTGGCAAAAAGCATAGAGCTGCCCCTGCCGACACTGACCGTTACCTCATCACCAAATCATTTTTTATTTATTTTAAACAACCCTCAGGGCCAGTTCCTCACCTGGTATCAATTGGTGAAGGTCCTTTGACTTCAGTGGAATTCACAGCAGCTGAGAATCTGGCCCCTCCTGCTTTGCCCCCCGATTTATCATTTTTACAACACTTCACTGTGCGAGAGTTGATGGCAATTTATGTCATTACACAAATTATACAAATTGCCATTAACCGATGTAATGTACTATAAAGAATTGGAAGCAGGGAGAAAAAAAAGTATTTGAATTTTTCTTCTGCATGTTTGCATTGCTTTATAGCTTAATTTATCAAGTCAGTTAATTGAAATGTATATCATTAGAAGAAAGTGCACCGAGGTACCTTCTTCCCTCTTCTTTTTGTCTACTAAATGAACATTTCTCTCACCCCCACCAGGGCCATAATTGCCAAACCTTTCCTCTGTCTTAGGAGATAAGGTGAAAATGACAACCATCATTTCTATCTCTCTCCCCAGAGACTGGGCACATCACCTCTGTGTCACGTTTACCTCCACTCATCCTGGCTTTAGGCTTCTGAGTTTAATCCCAAACACAAGTCCCATTAAGACCAAGAACATAACACATTTTTGGAAGAAGAAACGGACTTTTTTTTAGGTGCTTAATCTCACTATTTTTTTAACAGGCCTTTTCCTCCCTAGACACAAATCTGGCACACTGTTGTTTACTCCGAGGCCTTCTCTCCATTTACAAAAGGTCCAATTATTCAGTGATTTCTATTAATAATAATTTATTATGAAGTATTATGATTGTAGCCTCCAGAAGTACCAGGCTATGACTGAAGCTCCTTTGTGCTAAGTGCTGGACAAATACAGAACAAAAAGATGGCCTCTGCCCCAAACAGCTTTATAGAAAACAAGAGGCAACAGCTGGACAAAGACAGATGGGGGAGCAGATGAAAACAATGAGGCACTATTTGTCGGCATGGTAAGCAGTGGTCTCAGAACACCAGCTACCTCGCCATTGTTATGTTTTTTGTAAGCACCATGGCCAAGGAGAGTTCTAAAGATTCTGAACATGTTTTCTTTGTATTAACATTTTTGCAAACGTAGACCCCAATCTATCAAAGTTATGTGCTCAGGAATCTGCCAGTGCAGGGCATGGGACATGAGAAAGAAAAATACTGAAAAAAAGAGAAAAGTACAGTTGGGCCTGAGCCTGAAAGTTCTGATATGTGTTCAGAGGTGAGTCTGGATTCCCTCAAAACTCAGAGTCAGGGTTCCAGGTCGGCCTGTTACTTACCGAGAGTTGGGAAGTTCATATCTACAGCTGGGCTGGAACTTCTCCAGAGTTTGAGAATATTGAAGTCTGAATATTGAAGTTCTAGTTCAAGCATCTCTCTCCAATAGACACAAGCTGCTATGACAAAATGGTATATGTCATGTACAAAGGGACTCAAATGGAGTCATAACAGTGACAAACTATTGTTTTTTTTAAAGTTGTGCTTCCTGCTTTACAAGCACAGGGCCAATTCTGCATTCCTAGTATACTCCAAAGTCCCATTGACGTCTCTGCTAGATTGGCTTTATGCAAAGGATGCAGAGTTGGGTTTGTAAATGTAAAAGGAACATCTTGACATGTCTGATTGTAGTGTATTTATCTATATATGCCTTTATTTTCTATGTAATGCCCTTTTAAATGCCTATGAACGGTGCTGTCGTCAAAGACCATCTTTATTGGGTCCATTCCAGTGCAGAGTTTTCAGAAGAGATGAACAAACAATATTTCTGCCATGATGCCTACAAAATGTCAGTAACGCTTAAGCAGCTGGTGTTCTGTCACCATCGTTTATCAGGGTGGCCAGTACTGTCTCATTGTTTCTTTTTGGTCCCTTGTCTGACTGTCTCTATAGACTGCTTGTCACTTCTCTTATACTTAGGTCATAGGTTCTTTGGGCTAGGGACTGTGTTTTTTTTTATTTTTTTGTACAGTTCCTTGCACAAGGGGACTCTGTCCTCTAGGTGCTATTGTAATATAATAATAATACTAACAATAACAATAATAATAATAAAGAATATATTCCCTGATGAAGACTTAACTTTTATTCATATTCTGTTGCTCTCTGTGTCTAAAATTAAAGCTATTCTGGATGAAAATGTCTGTTTGTTCCCTGTTGGTGGAAAATGCATAGCAGTTATTCACTAACAAATGCTAACTCGGATAATAATAGAAGAAATGTGAAAGATAGTGAGTAGCCTCACGGAAATCAGCAGGCATATCTATGTGTGGAAGGCTGCAGGCCTCAGCCATTATTCTTAGGGAAAGAGGTGGCCACACAGTTAAATTACACCTCACAGTTCAGGTCAATATTAAAAGCCACAAAAACTGTCTCTATATGTTACAATAATCTCACAGATTTCCATAATACTTCATGCACTGAGAAAGAAAATCAAAGAGAATGAACATGTCCTTTGTACTCAACTACCATTGTACACAAGCCAGGAGCTAGCTTTGAGAATCTTTTAAGGGAGCAAGTGTTTCAGAACTGTCAAACAAGAATTCATGGGCTACATCTACTGACTAGAGAGGAAGGATTGTCCAATGGTTAGTGTGCTAGCCTGAGGCCTAAGACATGGGAATTCAAAGCCCTGCTCTACCAGAGTATGTTTACACTGCAATTAGTCACCCAGGGTTGGCCCATGCCAGCTGACTCAGGCTTGTGGAGATTGGGCTAAGGGGTTCTTTAATTGCAGTGTAGATATTTGAGTTTGGGCTGCAGCCAGTGCTCTGGGACCCTCCAATCTCCAGCCCAAGCTCAAACATCTACACCACAATTAAACAGTTCCTTAGCCTGTGACCCGCAAGCCTAAGTCACCAGGCACAGTCCAGCCGTGGGTGTCTAATTGTAGTGTCGACATACCCCCAGAGCATTCCTGTATATGACCCGGGTCATCATGCCTAAATTCCTCAACTGTAAACTGGGGATAACAATACTTTGCAACCTCACAACACTGTTGTGAGGATAAGCACATTAAAGATGGTAAAGCCCTTCCAATATCATAATTAGGGGGCCATACAAATACCTAAAATAGATGTAAATTGACATAGTTCTATTGAAATCAATATAATACGAGTAGAATGCCTAGCTATAAAATGTATGAGGAATTAAAGGAGATTTGGAAGGGGGGGGGGGGAGTTTATCTAATTAACATTTCCATTGCAACATCAGTAAACTTGAAATATTACCCCCATTATTTTTATTTTACTGTATTGTGATTGGTGCTCATCTGAATAAAGGGGAAAAAGGAGATATAACTTAAAAGTTATTTACATAGTGCAAATGGGAGCACAAATAAAAGGGAACAATGTATGTTAATGAGCAAGGGAGCAAAAATCAGGATCAATCTGCAACTGCAAGCACAACATTGTTTCCCTGAATGACTGGAAAATCTGATGATCTGTTGTGTATGCAGTTATAAACATTCTTTATTTCTAGTTGCACTATGTTCTTACCTTTGTTTTTGATGCCGTTTGTTACGCTTAAGTGTGCATATTGGATGTATCCATTGCATATTTAGTTCATATAGACTACAGATGAGAAAAATCCAGGGAGACATGATCACATTCTGTAAACACTTTCGAGAGAGCAATGTAACCCAGCAAAGGAATTATTGCCAATTCCAGATGACGGCAGGACAGAGAACAATGGTCTGCAGCTAAGGCCTGGTCTACACTAGGCGTTTATGTCGAAGTTAGCGCCATTACATCGAATTAACCCTGCACCCGTCCACACTGCGATGCTATTTAGTTCGACATAGAGGTCTCTTTAATTCGACTTCTGTACTCCTCCCCGACGAGGGGAGTAGTGCTAAATTCGACATGGCCATGTCGAATTAGGCTAGGTGTGGATGGAAATCGACGCTAATAGCTCCGGGAGCTATCCCACAGTGCACCACTCTGTTGACGCTCTGGACAGCAGTACGAGCTCGGATGCTCTGACCAGCCACACAGGAAAAGCCCCGGGAAAATTTGAATTTGAATTCCTTTTCCTGTCTGGCCAGTTTGAATCTCATTTCCTGTCTGGACATCGTGGCGATCACAGCAGCACTGGCAACGATGCAGAGCTCTCCAGCAGTGATGGCCGTGCAGTCTGTGAATAGAAAGAGGGCCCCAGCATGGACTGATCGGGAAGTATTGGATCTCATCGCTGTGTGGGGCGATGAGTCCGTGCTTTCTGAGCTGCGCTCCAAGAAACGGAATGCAAAGATCTATGAGAAGATCTCTAAAGACATGTCAGAGAGAGGATACAGCCGGGATGTAACGCAGTGCCGCGTGAAAATCAAGGAGCTGAGACAAGGCTACCAGAAGACCAAAGAGGCAAACGGACGCTCCGGATCCCATCCCCAGACATCCCGTTTCTATGAGGCACTGCATTCCATCCTCGGTGCGGCCGCCACCACTACCCCACCACTGACCGTGGACTCTGAGGATGGGATATTGTCCACGGCCGGTTCCTCGCACATGTTAGCGGACGGGGAAGATGAGGAAGGAGATAAGGAGGACGAGGCAGTCGGCAGCGCTCACAACGCTGATTTCCCCGACAGCCAGGATCTCTTCATCACCCTTACAGAGATCCCCTACCAACCCTCCCCAGCCGTTACCCCGGACACAGAATCTGGTGAAGGATCATCCAGTAAGTGTTGTAAACATCTAAACATTTATTTTTAACAGAACAGGAATATTAACAATTAAAAGAATGGGTTGTTCATGATTAGTT
This sequence comes from Trachemys scripta elegans, assembly GCF_013100865.1. Classification (NCBI taxonomy): domain Eukaryota; kingdom Metazoa; phylum Chordata; order Testudines; family Emydidae; genus Trachemys; species Trachemys scripta. The sequence continues at coordinate 6,982,898 of NC_048303.1, forward strand.
TGCCCTAGGCACTTAACGGTTCAGTCATGGGCAGTGCAAGTTTTGAAAAAAAATCTAGCAATGTCCGGTTTTCCGTGATTGTCCTGCCCAAGCCGCTCTACTGTTTAGTCCCTGCTACTGCAGCTAGAGTAAGATGCGGTCTATATGTGCAGGGATAGAGCAGTAATCCTCCCGGGACATCTCGATGAAGCTCTCCTGGAGGTAATTGGAAAGCCGTTGCATGAGGTTCCTGGGGAGAGCGGCCTTATTGGGTCCTCCGAAGTACGACACGTTGCCGCGCCACGAGACTAGCAAGTACTCGGGAATCATTGCTCTGCACAGCAGGGCGGCATACGGCCCTGGTCTTTGGAGGCTTTCCCGGAGCATTCTCTCTCTCTCGCTGTCAGAGATCCTCATCAGGGTGATGTCGCCCATGGTGACCTGCTTTGAATTAGGTAGGGGAATGTTAGTGTTGGGACTGCTTGCTCGTTCCTTTACAGAACTGTAACCGCTGGTTTGCAGCCACGCGGTGGAGGCGGGAGAGGGGCTGCCGAAAGGGATCGTTCCTGGGGACAGCCGCGAGGGGGTGGGACAGGGGCAGAGTTCCCGCTTGCCGGATTGCTGGCAGCAGGTACTGACATTGCTTTAAATGTGAAATGAGGCCAGTGGTAATATAAAAGTTTTAAACTGCCACAAGTCTACGGCTTACCATGTCTGCCTGCAACAGAAATTCCGTTGTGCTGCCCCGCTTCTCAAATGTGCTGTGGAAGACCCCAGGCACTGAATGCGAAGGCCGAGAATTCGACCTTGTGCTGAGTGCGCATGTGATAGGTGCTGTGCATGGTCTTGTTCACAGAGAAAGACTATGTTCTTTGTTCACAACTACATTTATCTTTCTGAGGAATTCACTCCCTTTTTCCCATTCCCACAGCCACATCTGCGACTGTCTCACAACCTAGCCTGGCATCACACTCCCAGAGGCTAGCGAAGATTAGGCATAGGAAGAAGAGGACACGGGAGGACATGTTCTCTGAACTTATGGCCTGTTCCCAAGCCCAGGCAGCACAGCAGACCCAGTGGCGGGAGAAATTGACCCAAATGCAGCAAGCAAACATGGATCGGGAGGAGAGGTGGCGGCAGGAAGACCAGCAGGCGACTCAAACGCTGCTTGGACTACTGAGGGAGCAAACAGACACGCTCCGGCGCCTTGTGGATGTTCTGCAGGAACGGAGGCAGGAGGACAGAGCCCCGCTGCAGTCCATCTCTAACCGCCCTCCCCCGCCACCAAGTCCCATACCCACCTCACCCAAAGTGCAAAGAAGGAGAGGCGGCAGAGTCCCTGCTAACTCTCACTCCACCCCTGCAGAGAGCTCTAGTAGCAGAAGGCTCTCATTCCCCAAAACTTGAAAAGTTCTTTCCTTCCCGCCTGACACAAGCCCCCGTCCAAGTTTCACCTCCCAGTTCCATGTGTAGTTGATAATAAAAAATACGTTCATGTTAACTACTGTTTCAATCATGTTCTTTTGGAGGAGGAGGGAAAAGGGGGTTGGTAATTGGACAGGACAGTCACCTTTGGCAGGGTACATAGGCGGGGGCAGGCACAGCAGCAGGGCACATACACAGTGCAGTGATGCAGTGACTAGTTACCCTGGTTAGTCTGGGAGGTTGTTTTCATGTTATGTGGTGGGGGGTGGGTTGCTCTGTGACTTTGTGGCGGGGGAGGGCAGTTACAGATCTTAAGCGGCAGTCCTTATGCAGGATCACAGAGCCATGCAGCAGGGGATCTGTAATCGTCCTCCCCCTGCCACAAAGTCACATAGCCCCCCCATACACACAGTCCCGATCAGGAGGGGTGACAGGCTCCGTTGAAACAACCATCCCACCGCAGCGGAGCCCGTCAATCCTTGAGTTTAGAAGCTTCATTCGCGTCACTACACTACACCCGCTCCGCACCACAGTCTGCGTCCCAGTTTTAAAAAATTCCCGCGAAAACAGTATTAAAAAAAACGGTGTGCATTAACAAAGTAGAACTATTTTTATTTCGAAACGTGTGTTGGAAGGGGGTGAAGGGGGTATGTAACTGGGTAGGATAGTCAACATTAACTGGGTAAAGAAAGGGGGGCAGGTTCAGCTTCTCTGTACACAAACTTAAAAGTCACAGGTTACCCTGCTCACTCAGGAACTTTGCTTTCAAAGCCTCCCGGATGCACAGCGCTTCCCGCAGGTCTCTTCTAATCGCCCGGCTGTCTGGCTGAGCGTAATCAGCAGCCAGGCTATTTTCATCAACCTCCCACCCCGCCATAAAGGTCTCCCCCTTGCTCTCACAGAGATTGTGGAGCACACAGCAAGCTGCTATAACAATGGGGATATTGGTTTCGCTGAGATCACAGCGAGTCATCAAGCTTCTCCATCTCCCCTTGAGACGGCCAAAAGCACACTCCACCACCATTCTGCACTTGCTCAGCCGGTAGTTGAAGAGTTCTTTTTCAGTGTCCAGGGCGCCAGTATAGGGCTTCATGAGCCAGGGCATTAGCGGGTAGGCTGGGTCCCCGAGGATGACTATAGGCATCTCCACATCCCCAACAGTTATTTTGTGGTCCGGGAAGTAAATACCTTGTTGCAGCCGTCTAAACAGACCAGAGTTCCTGAAAACACGAGCGTCATGAACCTTGCCCGGCCATCCCACGTAGATGTTGGTAAAACGTCCCCTGTGGTCCACCAGTGCTTGCAGCACCATGGAAAAATAGCCCTTTCGGTTAATGTACTGGGTGGCTTGGTGGTCCGGTGCCAGAATAGGGATGTGAGTTCCATCTATGGCCCCACCGCAGTTTGGGAATCCCATCGCTGCGAAGCCATCTATGATCGCCTCCACGTTTCCCAGGGTCACTACCTTTGGCAGCAGTACATCAACGATTGCCTTGGCTACTTGCATCACAACAACCCCCACGGTAGATTTGCCCACCCCGAACTGGTTCGCGACTGACCGGTAGCTGTCTGGCGTTGCAAGCTTCCAGAGGGCTATGGCCACTCGCTTCTGTACACTCAGTGCAGCTCGCAACCGGGTGTCATTGCGCTTCAGGGCAGGGGACAGCAACTCACAAAGTTCCAGGAAAGTTCCCTTCCGCATGCGAAAGTTTCGCAGCCACTGGGATTCATCCCAGACCTGCAGCACTATGCGGTCCCACCACTCAGTGCTTGTTTCCCGTGCCCAGAATCGCCGTTCCACGGCATCAACATGACCCATTGCCATCGTGATGTCCTCGGCGCTGGGTCCCCTGCTTTCTGAGAGGTCTGTGCTACTCTCAGACTTCAGGACATCACCGCGGTGCCGTAGCCTCCTCGCCTGACTTTTCTGCATCTGCCTCAGGGAAAGGTGTATGATAAGCTGCGAGGCGTTGAGAGCGGCCACAACTGCAGCGATGGTCGCAGCGTGCTCCATGCTCGCAGTGCTGTGGCATCCGCGCTGTCAATGACTGGAAAAGTGCGCGAACTGATTTCCCGCCGGCGCTTTCAGGGAGGGAGGGCGGGAGTGATGGACGGATGACGACAGTTACCCAAAAGCACCCTCGACACATTTTGTTACCCAGAAGGCATTGCCGGCTACACCCAGAATTCCAATGGGCAGAGGGGACTGCGGGAACTGTGGGATAGCTGACCACAGTGCACTGCTTCGAATGTCGACGCTTTCACCGTTAGTGTGGACTCACAAAGTCGAATTACTGTCCTTAGTGTGGACACAGACGTTCGACTTTGCAATATCGATTCCAAAAATTCGATGCAAGTAAATTCGAACTACTCTCGTAGTGTAGACAAGGCCTAAGAAAGGACAACTTTAAGGCAGATACGTTCTTAACAGAGACAGAACTAGCAGAATGCACTAGCAAAATATCAAGCTAAACTAACTAGAAGCAGAACCAGGCAAAGTGTTTCCCGTTTTGACATTTTGAATTTTGAAATCTGAAATTTGAAGTCGATAGAATGTTCATGAAATATTTCCCCTTTTTTTCAACCTGTTTGAACCACAATGTATTGAGCTCAACAGTGTTGATTTACATAGTCGGGGACAATAATTCCTTCCACTACAAGGATCACTGAGTGAAATCCTGTAGCCTGTGTTCTGCAGGAGATTAAATTAGATTGTCATAGTGGTTCGTTGACTTCAATGGAGAAATGACAATCTATACCATCTGAAGATGTAGGCCCAAAACCTCTAGACAGTTTACATAAACAGTGGCATTCATAACATTATCAAGCCTCATAATTAGCCCATTAGTAAAGCTCCTTCCCTAACAATGGTTTATGTGGTAAAATCCATCTTGTCTTGTTTTCCACTCAAAAATGGCCCAGGACCAAACAGCGGGGATCAGCTTGCAAAGTGACTAATGAAAGTAAAAAAAACTGAACATCGTGGAACCTTCGGATTAGCAAGAGGCAACGAGGAATGAAAACTTGAACAAGGCAGGCGATCCTGTGGGGATAGCACAACACTCATTCTGTATTTAGAGACCTCCTTGAGGGACTAATAAGCCCCAGGAATTCAGTCACTCCGGTGGGCTAGCTGAGTTTTTCTGCCAGCTTACGGCATTTGGAACGGAACATATGGTTCCAGGTTCAACAGCTGCTCCTCTTTCTCCAAATTAGCACAGTTGTTTGGGAGGTACTCATAATAAATCGGATGAGAAAACAGAATTGAAGCAGAGGGCGGCGGGGAGAGGGGAAGGGAGGATGGAAATACTGACTCTAAAATGTGTGTGAATTTCTATTATTGAAAGACGCTGCACAGACAGCCCTGAGGGATGAAGTGCACCCCTCTTTACCCTCAACATGTCCATTGCATAGATTATGGCAATGAAAGCTTCCTTTAACTGCCCAACCAGAGCAGCTCTGTCCTGCACTAGCGTGACCCTTCTCAGCATGGTTCAGTCCTTGGATTCTTTCCTATGATTGTCAAAGATTGTGTCTCTGAGCATCAATTTTAGAGGTAGTTTTAGTGATGTGGGCACTGGTACCCAGCCCGAGGCAAGTAAGATCATTTTACATAGGCCAATGAAAATCAGATGATTTCACTGTCTTACTTACTGCGGTATTGGCTAGGGCTGGACTTGACTAAAGGTGACAAGGGCCCACTGTCCCACTACCAATTCCCTTAGTCATTCCAAGTGAAGTATTGAAAGAAACTTAACAGAGGTACGTTTACAGTGACCAGATGTGTGCTGGCCACTTTGCAGTACAAGTAGAAAGCAGTGCCTTAGTCCTAAAAAAAGAAGCACTGAAACTCACTTCTCCATTCGAGCCCTGCTGACACTCGTCCAGGTTGGCTTGGTCAAGGGCAGCAAAAGACGAGGGGGTAGGGGTCACTATACTCCTGCCAGGACCCTTTGACTTATGCAGCAGTAAAGGACTCCCTCCCCCCTGCCTTGGGGAGAAGAAGGGGTGCCAGCAGAACTGACCATAGTGGAGGCACAGAAAAGGGGCTCCGTGAAAGGGCAATGGCCCCAGGCACCACTTGCTTGCTTCTAAGTGGAGACACGACAACTGCCACCTCCCCTCCTGGCCCTGCCCAAGACAGCAGTGTGGTGCGGCCCCGTGGCCAGGGACCCACATCCTACACAGGTGTGCCCACATCCCCACCCAATGAGGAGCCTGTGCTGGCATTCCAGTGCTGGGGACTGGGATGGGAAAGACTGGGCACTACCTTCCCTGGGGAAGGAAGCTCTGGGACATATCAGCCCAGGTCCCCGGTGCCAGGTCAGAGCGTGGCTGGGAAAGTGCATTGAGAGGCACCGTGCAGCCCCACCTTCATTCCATGTGGAAAGCCCCAGCATCTGGGCTGCAGCCCCCCTCCCTGCTGGGGGGCTCAAGGAAGTACTGGGGCTTCTCCTCCCAGTCCACAGCACCAGAACACCAGCAGGGGCTCCCCTATTGGGCAAGGCTTCAGGCACCCTGGATCATTACCTCCTGTGTAGGTGGTGAGTCCCTGGTTGCAGGGCCACCCGGTGCTGCTATCTTGGGCATGGCTGAGGGGAAAGGTGGCAGCTGCTGAGTTTCTGCTAAGAGCTGACTAAGCAGGGGCCTGGGCCCCCCACACCCATTCCCCCCCTTCATTGAGCCCATGTCACAAGTACCGAAACACTATTCCGACTCTCATAAAAAAGGTGCCGGAACGCCATTCCCTAGTGTTCTAGCACCACTTGAGAACTAGTAGAAAGACAGAATCCCAGCGCTGAAGAGTTTACAACACAGTTTTAAAAAGGATGGGACAGATCCACAGCTGGTGCTCCCAGGACTTCAGTGGTTCTGGGCCAGTTTACACCAAGGGAGGATCTGAGTGGATGCTGCATGTCGGAGGAGAAACAAACAATAGGGAAGTATCAGAGGGGTAGCCGTGTTAGTCTGAATCTGTAAAAAGCAACAGAGGGTCCTGTGGCACCTTTAAGACTAACAGAAGTATTGGGAGCATAAGCTTTCGTGGGTAAGAACCTCAAGTTCTTGCATCTGAAGAAGTGAGGTTCTTACCCACGAAAGCTTATGCTCCCAGTACTTCTGTTAGTCTCAAAGGTGCCATAGGACCCTCTGTTGCTTTAAACAATAGAGAGTGGATGGAGCAAGAATTACAGCAATAAGATCACACAGTTATTCAGTGTAGGCATCTGCAAATCTTCTTGGTTTAGCTACAAGGATTTTTTTTAAAAGCGAATTATTGTAGCGACACATAGAGCTACCCCATCATGCCAGGCACTCTACAACCACAGAGCAAGAGACAGTCTTTTCTTACCCCCAAGGTGTTTACAATCTAAATAAGCAAATCAGACATAAAAAATGAATGGAGAAGGGACTTGACAAAGAATAGAACCACAGGCTTCCTAATTCTTCAGACCGGTTCTCATCCACTAGAGCACAAGAGGCTTACCTCAGACTGTGTGCCATCAAATGTTGGGTCTTAAAAAGGAAAATGAAGGATGAAGCCCGTAACTGGCACACCAAAATTGAGTAGGCGTCTGCTAGACAGACAAACCCTGGCTGGCATCATTGCAAGAATAGAGGGGGCAACATAAGCAAGCTAGGTTGGCTATGCACTCAAGGCAGAGTGAAGCAGGGATCAAGTTATGCTTGAACACCCCTGTACATTGTTCCATCACTTTTTAATGGCGTTCCAGTACTACCACTTGCAAGAGAAGTGTATTCCAATTAGGATTGGACTGTACTGGTGTGATGTCGGCAGGGCCGGCACCAGGCACCAGGCAACCAAGCACATGCTTGGGGCGGCTCCTGGTAAGGGGCGGCTGGGGGAGCGCGGTGCGGCGCAGTGCAGCGCGGCATTCTGCGGGGGGGGGGGGGGGCTCTGGGGGGGGGGGTCCCGGGGGGGGGGGGCGGGGGGGGGGGGGGCTCAGGGGGCAGCGCTTTTTTTTTGCTGCTTGGGGCAGCAAAAAAGTTAGAGCCGGCCCTGGATGTCGGGCTTTCAAGGTGAGATAATGTTCAAATCGGTTGTGATAGCCCAAAGCCAACATTCAGATCCACATTCAGACCTTTGGGGGGAGCTCAGCTCTAGATCTAATCTTTACAGCTTTGGCCAATCTCTAGAAATTTAGCCACGTCCACCCAGAAATATTCACCATGGAACTGGTAGCTGATGAGAGCTCCAGAATGAGGCATTCCTGACTGTTCATTCTGCCTTTACTTATCAGATACAAAAATGGGTAAAGGGGAGACATCTTTATCTCAAAGAACAAGCTTAGAAAAGCAGGGAAAGACTCAAGAGTTCTTATAAAGTTTTGCCTCAGCTCAACTAACCTGGCTGATTTGTATTTATTTATTTATTTCAGTCCAGATACCAGGTAGAGCAGTTTGCAAACAAAGGAGAGATTCTCCCAAAGAAGTCCATCTCAGTTAATCTATGCACTATGGATCAAAAGCAGGATACTAAAGATAGAGAAGTGGCAGAAATCAAATGGGTTTTTCTGTTTTCTTTGTTAGTTGGGCTTTGAAGCTCCTTTGTAAATTTACTTGGTGTTGCTTCTTAAGGTGGTCACGCATGTGAAAGACTGAACATTCAAGCTTGTACTAAATACCCTGGGGCCTAACAAAAGGGAGTCAGTGCTAATTTGTAGACTGGCTCTTTCATACACAAAAGCACAGTTTGAGATATACACAGTTGTACAGCACTTGTTAAGTATCAAATAGGAACAAGTGTTTGTTTTTTTACTCTTTGGAAGCTTATTTGGACTTTGAAAACATAATGGTTTAAAACACCAGCCTAATCTGTCTCTTGTACCTGTTCGTATATAAACCAATATAAATCTTTCCTTTAGTGCCAGATGAATGTCAGAGATGTCTGGTACTTCTGGCTTTTGGCCTGGTTGGCAGTACTCTGAGAAGAGTCTTTTTAGCAGCACTTCCACTGATATAAAAATAACCACAAAAACGAAACAAAAAAAACAACCCCCCACTCCCCCATATATTCTGGGATCTAGGTGGCTTTACCATGAATTCAGAAAACAATCAAATAAAAACTAAAATTAGCACCTGCTCCTCACCCCTGAGCCAGAAAATAACCATCCACTGGAAAAGAGAACTAGATAAATTCATGGAGGTTAAGTCCATTAATGGCTATTAGCCAGGATGGGTAAGGAATGGTGTCCCTAGGTTCTGTTTGTCAGACGGTGGAGATGGATGGCAGGAGAGAGATCCCTTGATCATTACCTGTTAGGTTCACTCCCTCTGGAACACCTGGCATTAGTCACTGTCGGTAGACAGGATACTGGGCTGGATGGACCTTTGGTCTGACCCAGTATGGCCGTTCTTATGTTCTTAAAATCAAGACAAAACAATTCCCTCGCCCTACTCAATTATCAACCCTCATTGAACTGCTGCCATCCCCAAAATCCTGGGTAAATGAATATGCTTTGCAAGTAGCTGTGAAAAGCAACCACGCTGGACTATTTCAGACCAAAGGTGAATGAAAGATCATATTGGGGATCTCCCTCTCAACAGCCTACACCAATCACAATTGTGGTGGCATCATAAAGGATAATTGGTCTTGTCAAAAACTAATCCTGGAAACTTAGAAAATGTCAGTTCTGTTTTTATCTGTGACATATTCTTCCTGTGTGACCTGAAGCAAATAATTTAAATGTCTGTGTCTCAATTACCGTTGTGCAGATTAGGAATAACAGTGTTTCCTTTCTTCCACCTTTTGTCGGTCTTTGTGCATTCAGATTGTAAACTCTGTGGGGTGGGGCCCGTCTCTTGCTATGCGTATGTCCAGCACCTAGCACAATGAGTCTCTGATATTGGTTGGAACTGCTCAATGGCAACATAATATAAATAATAACAAAAGTAGTCTCTCAAATAGGCAGTCAACAGGATGACTAACAGCAGAAAGCATTATTCTCAATAGTAAGAGGCAGAGGGAGCCAACACTAAGTGAGTATTAAAAGTTTGGCTTGGACAAGAGTTTTCCCTTCTGTTCTTCATCTGGGAGAGCACACATCTGATCTGCTGAATGCTTAGATGAAATGAAGCTCTGAGGTTAAACCTGTGGGCCATCCTTAGGCTGATAACATCGTAGTAGGCAGGTGCACTGCTAAAGATATAGACAGGGAAAATATATATGATCTTGTTTGCAATGGAATAAAATCCAGGCACATCAAGGTGAATTTAGGATGTAGTGAGTCCTCAGATCTGGCTGTTTTCAGCTTGCCACACAACCTTACCATTACCTTAAGATATGTAATTATTAATACCTCCATGGCGATGAATCAAAAATGCTGCATTTGACTGGCAAAGGATGGTAAGTGCTTTGAAAGTCATTATACTAAACACAAAAAGATTTTGCATAATCCTTCAAAATGTCAAGGCACACATCACATCAACAATTGTTAAATATTTCTTCTGTGGGGACAAGTTAATTTAAAGCACTTTTGATGTTTAATGCCACTCACGACAGTGTCTGAAAATTAACCCTCTGTATTTCCCTCCACCCTAACCCAGCACTTTCCGTATAATGTTCCAAGGGTGGTTGGACATTTTCTAACACATGGTATTAAATAAGAAATCAAGGGCAGGTTTAGGATGTTTGAAGGATGAAAAGCTCCATCAAACTTCTAAACCAATCTGCAGGAAACAAGCAACTGGAGATATTTTCTATTCAAACCTAGCCCCAGACCTTACACATTAAAATTCCTCCTTTGTTGCGAGGATTGCCCTACAAGCAAGATGAATTCCATTGAAAAGCATTGAGTTACTGGGCAAAATGATATTTCCTTCCTGCCAGAGGGGTGGAGTTTTATTAGGCCAGCTTTGTGACTATACTCATGATCATCAAGGCAAATCTCAAAGGGACATACCCTCCTTGCAGACAATAGAATAATACAAATGTAGAGTTTGAAGGGACCTCGAGAAGTCCTCTAGTCCGGCCCCCTATGCTGAGGCAGGACCAAGAAAACCTTGAATATCCCTGACAGGTATTTGTCTAACCTCTTCTTACAAACTTAAAATGACAGGGATGCCATTATCTCCTTTGGAAGCCTATTCCAGTGTTTAACTATTCTTATAGTTAGACAGCTTTCTCTAATATCTAACCTAAATCTCCGTTGCTGCAGATTAAACCCATTACTTCTTGTCCTGCCTTCAGTAGACATGGAGAACAATTGATCACTGTCCCCTTTATTACAGCTCTTAACATAGTTGAAGACTGTTATCAAATCCCTCCTCAATCTTCTTTTCTCAAGACTAAACATGCCCAGGTTTTTTAACCTTTCCTCAGATGTCAGGTTTTCTAAACCTCTTATCATTTGTGTTGCTCTCCTCTGGACTCGCTGTATTGGTCCACCTCTTTCCTAAAGTGCGGTGCCCAGATATGGACACAGTGCTCCAGCTGAGGCCTCACCAGTGCCAAGAGGTGCAGGACAATAGCTTCCTGTATCTTACATATAATACTCCTGTTAATACATCCCCGAACTATATTAGCCCTTTTTGCAACTGCATCACATTTTGGCTCATATTCACTTTGTGATCCACTATAATCCCTAGATCTTTTTCATCAGTACCACCACCAAGCCAGTAATTCCCCATTTTGTAGACATGCATTTGATTTTTTCCATCATTATTGAATTCATCTTGTTGATTTCAGACCAATTCTCCAATTTGTAAAGGTAGTTTTGAATTCTAATCCTGTGCTCCAAAGTGCTTGCAAACCCTCCCTGCTTGGTGCCATCTGCAAAGTTTATAAGCACATTCTCCGCTCCATTATCCAAGTCCTTAATGAAAATATTGATTAGTATTGGACCCAGAACAGACTCTGTCGGACCCCACAGGACCACTGATAACTACTCTTTGAATATGACTTTCCCCACACTTCCCTAGTTTGCTTATAAGAATGCTATGTGGGACTGTGTCAAAAGCCTTACTAAAATCAAGATATATCATGACTTACAACTTCCTCCCTATACATAAGGCCAGTAACCCTGTCAAAGAAGGAGCTTAGATTGGTTTGTGCGACGGGCAGCACTTACCGGTGGTACCACATAGTGGTTAGAATCCTGGGTCACAATTCTCCCCCATCTCTAGAGTCCCCTGCCAGTGGTTGCTCTGGCGCAGTGGTGGTCTCCCTTTCTGGTAGATAGTGACTCAGCCTGTTAGCCACCCCTTCCAGGAGCAGGCAGGGGAATAGAGTCCAGAAAAGTATGCATATGTTCAATGTCCTCCACACAAGAGTTTTCAGACCATGTCCAGGCTTCTGTGGGACATGCACCCTTGCCTCAGGGCTTATCATGTTTCATGGAGGAAGGGGTTTGTGTCCCTTTGCAGGAGGGGTGGTGGTGGTAGGGGAGCCCAGACCCTCCTTCTCCACCAGGATCCTGTCCAGGGCCCTCCAAGTTACCAATCACCCCAGAGAGCTTCAGGGATGCCTACCTGGGCTACTTCCTACCACTTATTCTCCCACTCCAGGACATAGTCAAAAGCCATGCAAATAATCTACAAGAAGATGGAGTGAAGGGTTCCTTATTCCTAGGGAAAGGCTGCTCCTTCCTCTAAGGCCTGGGGTAGCTGCAACGTGCGGACCTCTCTCCTGTAGCCAGGACTCCAGCTGCAGCTCCCAAGATAGGTTTCTCCTCCTCTCCTGTCTGCCCCTCTTCTGAGCTGTCTGGCTCTCTGGACTGGAGAAGGCTCTGCAGGTGCGGCAGGGCCCAGAACTGCTCCTTAGCCCCTTGTTGCCTGCACCCCACCATAGTTTGATAAGCTTTGTTCTTGACAAATCGATGTTGGCTATTCTTTGTAACTATTATCCTCTAGTTACTTACATGTTGATTATTCAATAATTTGTTCCAATATATTTCCAGGTATCAAAGTTAGGCTGACTGGTCTAGAACTCCCCAGGTTCTCTTTTTCCCCCAAATTGCTTTCAGTCTTCAAGTATGCAAACAATTCCTCCCTCTTTGTCAGAATCAAGTCTACAATGGCTGTTTTGTGTTTTGCTATATTACTTTGCCAACAGATGTCTGGATAGTTAAAGTCTCCCATTACTTCTAGCTCTTGTGTTTTGGATATTTGTTATTTGTTCTGGAATTGGCTCATCTACCTCCTCTTCCTGATTTGATAGGGTATAGAAGACCCCTACCAGGACATCCTACCTATTCTTTATTCCTTTTATCTTCACACAGAAATTTCAGCTGGTTTGTCTCTCACCTCCTTCTGTACCTCAGACAAGTGTATATATTCTTGATGTATAATGCAACACCACCTCCCTTTTTCCTGCCTCGCATTCCTGAACAAGCTATAACCCTTTATACCAATATTCCATCATGAAGACATAGACTCATAGACTTTAAGGCCAGTTGGGACCTTCATGATCATGATCATCTAGTCTGACCTCTTGCCCATTGCAGGCTGCAGAACCTCCCCCACCCACTCCTATGATAGACCCATAACTAGGGCCCTACCAAATTCACGGTCCATTTTGATCAATTTCACAGACATAGGATTTTAAAAATTGTTAAATTAAGTCAACTATTTAAATCTAAAATTTCATGGTGTTGTAATCATAGGAGTCCTTACCCAAAAAGGAATTGTGTGTGGGAGAGGAGGTCACAAGGTTATTGTAAGGGGAGTTGCGGTACTTCTACCCTTACTTCTGCGCTGCTGGCGGTGGCACTGCCTTGGGAGCTGGGCAGCTGGAGAGCAGCAGCTGCTACCTGGGAACCCAGCTCTGAAGGCAGAGCTGCCACCAGCAGCAGCACAGAAGTAAGGATGGCATGGTATGGTATTGCCACCCTTACTTCTGCGCTGTAGCAGGCAAGGCGCTCCCTTCAGAGATGGGTGCCCAGCGAACAGCCACCACTCTCTGGCCACCCAGCTCTAAAGGCAGCGCAGAAGTAAGGGTGGCAATATCATGACCCCACTACAATAACCTTGTGACCCCCCCTGCAACTCCCTTTGGGTCAGGACCTCCAATTTGAGAAACGCTAGTCTCCCTCATGAAATCTGTATCATATAGGGTAAAAGCACACAAAAGACCAGATTTCACAGTAGGAGACCAGATTTCACGGTCTGTGATGCGTTTTTACTGGCCGTGAATTTGGTAGGGCCCTACCCATAACCTTTGACTGAGTTACTGAAGTCCTCAAATCATGATTTAAAGACTTCAAATTACAGAGCATCCACCATTTACTCTAGTTCAAACCTGCAAGTTACCCATGTTTGCAGAGGAAGGCAAACAAAACAAAACAGGGTCTCTGCCAATCTGATCTGGTAGAAAATGCCTTCCCAACCCCAAATATGACAATCAGACCCTGAGCACATGGGTGAGCCCACCAGTCAGATACTTAGGAGAGAATTTTCTATAGAAACTCAGAACCATCCATATTTAGTGTCCCATCTCCAGCCCATGGATATATTTGCTAATAGTAGACTTGGATGAGCTATATCTCACTGTAGGCAACTTCATCATACCACCCCCTCTATAAACTTATCAAGCTTAGTCTTGAAACAAGTTAGATTTTTTGCTGCCACTGCTCCCATTGGAAGGCTGTTCCAGAATTTCACTCCCCTGATGTGTAGAAACTTCATCTAATTTCAATCCTAACCTAAGCTAGTCTCCTCCCCACAAAGCAAGTGGTTCTTACTCCTTGGTGCTGCTGTAGTCTTCTCTTGTTGGCTAGTAGCCTCCATCCTGGACATCTCCATGTGCATCCTTTTGATGAAATCCTCATGGTCCCAGATGCTAACACAGGTGAGCCATCTCCTTCTTCAGCTCTCTTATCTGCTTCACAAGGACTCCACCAACAGACACCTCTCACAACAGGTGGTTCCCTCTGCTGGCTTTTTTCAGAGGGAACATGCAGGCTGCGTAGGGTGACAAGACAGCAAATGTGAAAAGTCAGGACAGGAAGTGGGGGGTAATAGGAGCCTATATAAGAAAAAAGACCCCAAAATCGGGACTGTCCCTATAAAAGCAGGACATCTGGTCACCCTAAGGCTGCATTCTCAGCAAATCAAGACCAGGGCTGAGGTGGAAGCCCCTAGGCTCAGGATGCCGTCTGGCATGGGGCCCCATAAGTGCAGGCAAAAGAAAAGCTAGCACTGGTGTTGGCCATTTTTATCCCATTGAGGGTTCTTCCTTGTAGAGTACCAGAAAATGAAGGAGGTAAACAAAAAAAACCACCCTACCTCCCTGCCTTCCTCTTCTGGCCTATTCCCTTAGGCTCTCAGCTGCCATCGTCTCATCAGCCATGTGTTGGAGCACAGCCTGATCAATTTCTAGCTAAGAACTTATGGTGGTCAAGCTGGATGTCCAGTCTATGTCCATCATTGGCAATCTTATCGCCACCAGTGCTTTTGGCAACCATGTGATCACCAACTGTGTAGCAGCATTCCTTGATAAAGGCTTCAGAATTCATTGGTCTTCCATCCTCATAATATGTTCACACCAAGAAAGCTGACAAAACTGAACCAGTGCTGATGGAGATGGTTTCTGAGTTTGGCTTCAAATATCCTGATTGTTGACCTTGTCCTGCAACTTAATATAGGGCAGATGACAAAGACGGCAAGAATTGAAAGTGTCAGGCTACAACTGTACTTCACCTTACTAAATCAGTGAGAATAGGGAGAACAATAATGCAAGTTTAATATGTGCAATAGGCATACCTGTTTCTATTTTGAGGAGTTAGAGCCTGAGATTGTACGACAGCCACCATCTTGACTGAAAAGTCAAGAACTGAGCCAGTAACCTCCAGAGCTTAGCACGAGCTGCTAAAACTTGAGCTAAACAGCCAAGCTCTCAGACTGAGAGATGCAAAAGGTTCACATGCTCTGTGGTGTGGACACAGAGGGAAACACATAACACACCTGCACCATTAAAATAAATGGAAGTTTTGCCCTTGACTTTAGTGGGAGTGAGAATAGGTTCTTAGGGCCAGATTTTCAGAAGAACTCAGCTGAGCACTCTTGAGAATCTAACCCTTATTTAGGTACCTAAATGGGATCTGAGCTTTTTGCAAAACCTGATCCCAAATTAAACAATTGAAAATCTAGCCCTTAGTGAAGCTATCAGATTTTGAAAGAGACATGACATTAATCCTTGCCACGAATACCTCTACCTCCTCTCCAAGCTCCTCTCAGGACCACTCTGTTCAATGTCCCCTCTCCCTACATTTATCTGCATATTAAGTTAATCCCCGCACAAGAAAATCACAAAACAAACAAACAA
Organism: Trachemys scripta elegans; assembly: GCF_013100865.1. Classification (NCBI taxonomy): domain Eukaryota; kingdom Metazoa; phylum Chordata; order Testudines; family Emydidae; genus Trachemys; species Trachemys scripta. The sequence goes on from NC_048303.1 coordinate 6,998,583, forward strand.
AACAAGACAACAGCAAATTTGTGGCACTAATATAATGTTTGCAAACCATCATTCTGTCTATGTTATAGCCTTTCCTCCCTGCCCTTTGTCTGTCTTGTCTATTTACATCATAAAGTCATCAGGACAGGTTCTCTCTCTTACTCTGTATTTTTATAGTGCCTAGCACAATATGGCCCTGTGTGTGTGTGTGTGTGTGTGTGTGTGCGCGTGTGTGTGTGTGTGTGTGTGTGTGTGTGTGTGTGAAATACCACAGGAAAAACTAGACCCCAAGTCTCTCATTCTTCAGGGGAAATATTCTGTTATTGAGTTCACGGAGTAAATACCACTGGCTGAAGCCAAACAAGTATGTGGCATAGCTAATGAGAGGTGAATCTCCAAGCATATTCAGAGATTCGTTGTGATCTACAGATCAGGATAATCATTGTAATTCTCAGATACATCTGCATGAGCAAAATCTAACTAGGACTTTTGCTCCCTAATGAGAGGCCTACTTCAGCTTCATTTCAGTCGATTTCCCAGAGTGGCCAGAAGCTATCAGTCAGAGCAAATCAGACACTATCGACATGAAAAAGTCCAGACAGAACCTCAGCCCCTGCAGCAGCCCTACAAAAGCTAACAGGGGAAGACAGTGGGAATTTGGGTTATAATTAATAAAAGTGCTTGGCAGCAGGTCGGTAAAATCTTTGGGAATGTAGTCCGGAATCTCTGTGACAAAACAAAAGACTTAAAGTGATCATCTCATCTGAGCAGTACCTCATTTTTGTAACAGTCTAGTCTAGTCTAGTAAATTATAATATGTTGAGCAAAGAGTATATATTATTTATTGGTGTAGAAATTCATATTGGTTTCCATCTTCAATGCCCCTGGGCAAATTTTGTGAGGAAGGTCAATGAATCAGCAGTCCACAAAATAGGACAGAACCCTCCTGCTTCTAAACAACTCTGTCCTCGTCTTCCTCCCAATTCCCCTATTAGAAAATTAACCAAAAGCCTGGTCATGCAAATGGGTCTTATACTGCACTGTGCTGTTTTCCAAAGGACTCAAGCATTGAGCCTGATTGGCTCAGAGTCACTATTTCAGTCAGAAGGAGGCACAGGACATTGTCTAGGTGGATCCTTGCTGGGTTGCTACATAGGATCCTGCCTCCCTGCCCGATATCCCTGCTTTGTTCCAGATCTGTGCCTTGTTTCTGGTTCTTGCCCTCCACCCTTGTTCCAGTTCCTTACTTCTATTCCTCACCCCTGACACTAGCTCTGGGTCCTGAGTCCTGCGCTGACCAGTAGGCCTAAATACCACTGCTCTGACCACTAGATCTGGCCTCCTACATTGCATCCACAACACTGTGGATAAAATACATCACAGAACTACTGCATGTTTTATATATATACAAAAGAATATTTAGTTTTGGAAAACTAGTTGGGTCAGGAAACTGGTCATGGGCTATATAGTTTTTCACCTCTAGGCTACCGGTTCAAATCCAGAGCATTAGTTAGCAAAAGTCTTAATTCCTAGATTCCAGGGCCAGAAGGGACCATCCTGATCATCTAGATTGACCTCCTGTGTAATGCAGGCCATGTATTGCTTTATACATTCCAACATAAGGTATAAAGCAATGGAGAATCACTCCTTATGGGATTTACAACTCTGTAGTTGAGATCAGAATTGAGCCATAATTTAGTAACCCTTGAACCCCCTTTGAGAGGTAGATAAGTATCACTGTACCCATTTTGAGATATGCACACTAGGCAGAAAGAGATTAATTAACTTGCCAAGATCACATAGTGAGTCAGTGGCAGAACCAAGGAGATAACTCAGGATTATTGATATGATGTCTGCTGTTCTCAAGACCAGACTATATTAGTGCAAAGTAAGGAAGGCTTCGTAAGCAATAGAATGAGATTCCATGTAAATTTTTGTAGCTTTGGCACGCTCATTGCACTAGGCAGAAAATCCAGTTGCTACAGATGCAGCTTTGTGTGACATTAGTGTGACATCCTTCCTTGGAGATTTTTAAGGCCTGGCTTGACAAGGCCCTGGCTGGGATGATTTAGCTGGGAATTGGTCCTGCTTTGAGCAGGGGGTTGGACTAGATGACCTCTTGAGGTCCCTTCCAACTCTGATATTCTATGATTCTATGATTATTGTCAATGTACGAAAAGTGTATTAAAAACACAGTAATCGCCTTTTGGCGATATTAAATTGTGAAATTCTGCTCAATTAAAGAACCTATCAAAGCCTCAACCACAAATTCTTAAACACAAATGGAATGTTTTCTAAATGAAACTTCCAGCGATAAAGCAATCTAAGCCATGCAGATGAATATATTGAGTTGGATTTTCAAATTCTGAGCAGTTTCCTCTTACATTTTTTTTTCATAGCCCCGCTGCAAATTGAACATGGTGTTCAGCCTGGCGAGGGCAAGAACTTGTTTTAAGACATTTGATCCAGCTTCAAATGTATGGATTAAACATATCTCGGTGGAACCAGCTCGTTATTTATTAAGTGAATTTAGTGATGATGAAAGGTTCCAGTGAAGTCTCCTAACCACAGCACATACGGCAGCAATATTAGACTATCTCATAAATATGCCTCATGCTAATGTGTCCTATTTCTGTTTTGGAGGGGCCTCTAATAGGGATAAGAATGAGTCCTTGGCTTTTCTGCTTAAACAGTTAGTGCCTAATATTATGGGGTGGGGTTGCTACTAGGAACAGGAGCAAGGCCACCTGCTCGTTTAATAGGTCATAGATTTCAAGGCCAGAAGGAACCATTGTGATCATCTAGTCCAGGGGTCAGCAACCTTTCAGAAGTGGTGTGCCGAGTCTTCACTTATTCACTCTAATTTAAGGTTTCGTGTGCAAGTAATACAGTTTAACGTTTTTAGAAGGTCTCTTTCTATAAGTCTATAATATATAACTAAACTATTGTTGTATGTAAAGTAAATAAGGTTTTAAAATGTTTAAGAAGCTTCATTTAAAATTAAATTAAGATGCAGAGCCCCCTGGACTGTTGTCCAGGACCCAGGCAGTGTGAGTGCCACTGAAAATAAGCTCGTGTGCCGCCTTCGGCACACGTGCCATAGGTTGCCTACCCCTGATCTAGTCTGACCTCCTGTATAATACAAGCCATAGATTTCAAGATGCGATTCTTGTATCTAGTGCTGATGGGCTAATTCACATAGGTCATCATATGAGCTATTTAACATCACATAGGTTACCCAAGAGCCATCAGATTGGAAAGACAGTCATTCACTACCTACCTGGGCTGTATTTGAATTAGTGATACCTTAGGATATCTGTCTAGTAATGCGAGTCCCTAGCTGTTCAGGCGTGAAGTTCTTCCTAGAATAGCTTGAATGGAGTGAAGTAGGGACAGCTTGGAAAAGTATCTTTGGGCCTGATTCTCCTTTCCCTTACATGAAGTAAGTATACTGTAACTATACTGAAGTCAATGGGGTTATAGCAGTGTAAAGGAGATGTATGTGAGTGAGAATCGGGGCCTTGTGTGTGTGTGAGAGAGGGGGGACAGAAGTAGATAGCCAAGAAAATTCTCATTGAATATGTCATTCTCAAGAAAACTCTAATATCCACAGAAATGCACTCTACACTTTGCTCGCTTGTATTTTGGAACCACTTAGTGAAGTTACATTTTCTGTGAAACTCAATCAACTCTCCAGCTTTTCTATTTGAACCTTTTCTTTTTCCCATTAGTCTGCTAATAATTGTTGCTTTCCTGGCATCCCTGTTCTGCTGGTTTATTATGCATTCCTCAGCATTGTGAAAAATGAAAAGTGGAAAAAAATCACATGCTTTTCAGCTGACTTAACAGTGTGTAAAGTGCTGAAATTATTAATTGAACATCTTGATTATAAATTAGGTGGAAATAATGTTGAAGAAGCAGCCCCTAGTCATATAGGTTTATTATTAGGGCTGTGCACTGAATGATTTTCATTTCATTCTGGTCGTGGTAAATATAGCTATTATGAGAGAATGTGAACTCATGGATTTTGGCTGAATGTCAGCTGAATCAAGTAGGAGATTTCATTTTTAAACTGCATGTCCTAAAACACAGCCTTGGTTATCTCAGGCCTCCTTCTTCCAAGAATAACCTGATAATGGTTTTACGTAGAAGGAAACAATTATTCCCTCCTCGGCAGGCTTTACTAATGTATTCATTTATGTATTATTACAGTATCACCTATATGGACCAGGCCCCTCATTGTACTAGTCACTGTACAATTACAGAATAAGCTGTGTGTGTGTGCAGTGCCTGCAGACGTGCTCTGTGAAATCACATTATCAATGACTAATAATAACAATAAGTACTGGGTGGGATTTGATAGCTTGTTTTGCATGAGTCAGGCTATCTAACCACAGAGGTACTTTCTAGCCTTAAAATCCATGGGTGAACTCCTGGTCCCATTAACGTCAATGGGAATTTTGCCGTTGACTTCAAAGGGGCCATGAGTTCACCCTCTGAGTCATTCCAGCCAGAATCACGCAATTAAGTAATCTTCTCTTTCCTATCCCACCTCACCCATCTTACAGTCTTTTAGGTTGTAACTTCTTTAGGGCACTGACCATCCTTTACTATCTGTTTGTACACTGCTTAGCACAAGAGGGCCTTAACCCGACTGAGTCTTTTAAGAACTACTGTAATATTAATGTTAAATAATAATAAATAATAATAATAATTATTATTATTATAATAAATGACCTATTTTGATGGGCTCAGTGCCAAGGAGCTGCATTTTGGCAAATCTTCCATCTCACAACAATTCAGTGTGCCAAGCGAATCCCATTCATCTTAACAAACAAAATGAAACTGTAAAAACAAAGACCCATCTGATTTGAGGGTGTCAAGGCTGAATCCCCAGTCTGGCACTTCAAGTGTAGAACGTGGAGGCCTGCAAGGATTTTAAAAATTAATACTGGCCACTCCAGGCTTGTATTACACTCCCAAAGTTACAGCTTTCCTCTGACCTTGGCTTCGTAAATGCTGCCACCACCCAAATGCAAAAAAATCCCTTGAATCCAGAAAGGAGCACTTGGGAATTCCTCCTTGTCGGGTACCCTCAAGCCCTTTCATCCCCCCTCCGGGGAAGAGCTGAAAAAGAAAACAAAGGAAATTAGCTGTTTCCACCAGCTAATCAAACAACATATACACAAACCTCTTAGGACACCAAAAATCCAATCCTATTCTTAAAAAAGGTAAATTTTATAAAAAACAAAAAGGAAGAAAATACATCTGGAAGTTAGAATTATAGAATCATAGAATATCAGGGTTGGAAGGGACCTCAGGAGGTCATCTAGTCCAACCCCCTGCTCAAAGCAGGACCAATCCCTAACTAAATCATCCCAGCCAGGACTTTGTCAAGCCTGACCTTAAAAACCTCTAAGGAAGGAGATTCCACTACCTCCCTAGATAACCCATTCCAGTGCTTCACCACCCTCCTAGTGAAAAAGTTTTTCCTAATATCCAACCTAAACCTCCCCCACTGCAACTTGAGACCATTACTCCTTGTTCTGTCATCAGGTACCACTGAGAACAGTTTAGATCCATCTTCTTTGGAACCCCCTTTCAGGTAGTTGAAAGCAGCTATTAAATCCCCCCTCATTCTTCTCTTCTGCAGACTAAACAATCCCAGTTCCTTCAGCCTCTTCTTATAAGTCATGTGTTCCAGCCCCCTGATCATTTTTGTTGCCCTCTGCTGGACTCTTTCCAATTTTTCCACATTCTTCTTATAGTGTGGGGCCCAAAACTGGACACAGTACTCCAGATGAGGCCTCACCAATGTCCGTAAAAGGGAGCTATTCCCCCCTTCATTTATCACAGAGGGTATGGATAGGTCCGTCTTTGATTGGATGGATTGGGGGCTCTTGAGCATTAAGGGAAAGGTTTGCTTGAGAAGTTATGGGCTCAGCTCTGTCCCTTCTGAACTAAATGCTCAAATCTTAGCAGCTATTCCTGGAAGCCTCTGAATTCTAATGGGAGCTTCTGCATTTCAAGTTTCACAAAACTCTTTTTCTCTCTATTTTGCTGATTCCCTTCCTCAGCAAAGCAAGAGACCCACTGGCTGGCTGTAATCCTGGGCCCTAACCAGGTGACCTATTTAGAATGCCTCACTGCTCCGGTTCAACTGTGAGCTGTCCAGACTCAATCTGCAAGTGGCTGAGTCCCCCCCAATAGGTGCACAAGCCACTGGGAGCGGAGGTCTTCCAAAACCTTTGTGAGCGATTCTCAGCAGCTCTCAGGATAACACCTTGTATATCTATTCCTTTCCCAGACATAGCAAGAGATGAGAACAATTAAGAGCCCTGGGGCCCTATCATGTCCTTTTGTGCAGAAACAGAATACAGGGAAAACAGGCACACAAATATAAGCATATATAGAGGGAGGAAAAAAATACACACCGTCTCCACTCCTGAAGGCCTTTCTCCAGTTCAGCGTGAAGCAAGGAAAGCCATGTTGCATAAAATGTCCATACTGCATTAGTTTTAACTATCACTAAAAGAGCAGCAAGTATGGTTGAAGAAACACTTACTATTAAATTAGCATTAGTTGGCACAGAACCCATTATGGGGAGTTTATAAGAACTCAGAGATAAGTACAAGAGGATAATAAAGGACATTCAAGAAGGGACCTTGAACTAAATGAGCAAGACAACCCAGAACAACCTGTGCTAAGCAGAATGACCCCTGTACAGCAGGCTATGATTGCTGTGTGCTACTGGCAAACTTACCTATTTATCGATAGTACCATTATGAGCTGGGTGAAACCTTGTTATGAGTTAAGTTAAAACCTCATTCAAAGGCATGTGTGAATGAGTCCCCCGATGAAGAGCTCCGGGTACCCTTGAAAGCTCGTCTCTTTCACCGGTACAAAAAAAGATATTACCTCCTCCTTCTTGCCTCCCCCATTTAAGACAGTTAAGGGCCCACAACTTAAACAGAACTAGTAGTCTGCCCAGAAATTAGCACCAGGTGAACAGAGGGTTCAACTGGGTATTGTGACAAGGTAGGTGTGCTGTTGGGGGAGAAAGCACACTGAAAGGAGAAGGAGAGAGCAAAAGAGAGCAAGCGAGCCTGAAGGAGCGACTAAAGAGAGGGTGGCTGACACTGGAAGAAACCCAGGGCCAGGTTTCTGGGTGAGGGATGCAGGCTGAAAAGAGTGCTCTTGGTGTTGTGAGGAAAAGAAGCTGTTTCCCGCCATTTGATTCCCTCTCCATTCAGACTTAGAGGACTCTGCACATTCTTTGTAAATAAACAAAACTACGTCAAAGAAAATATCCGACACAATCAATTTCTACTCCTAACTGAACTTACTCAGGGCCCTGACATTTGACTAGCCGCTCAGGTTGAAAAGGGGCACCACTACTTATTTGGCCCCCAGCACTGCACTATGAGCCCAGTCTTTAATGGTGAGATAGGGATCCCCATTGTACAGAGAAGGAACTGAGGCTCAAAGAGGCTAAGTGACTTGCCCAAGGTCAAAAAGGAAACCTGCAGCAAAGCAGGGAATGCTTTTCATATGTAAAGGGATGCCACTGACGTCAATGGGAGCAGGTCAGTGCTGAATGCTTTTGAAAATGTGACCTCTCTGCTCCATCTGGGTACCATGCCGAGATACCTGCTTACCAACAGCACTGACCTCAGTGCTGTCACTGGTTCATCGGTGGCATGGGGTGGATTGGTGAGGAGGCAGTCCCTGTTCCTGCTAGTATCCAGCCGGCTGGTGCTGGTGGATGCTGCATCACATCCTGTCCTTGTAATAAACTGACTGTCGAATCAGAAAGTAAATTCATTGGGCCATTGCAGCCTCCATTGCTGTCTTGACATTCCTTTACATGCTGGTCTGGCCTGGCTGAGGGTGGGTTTGCTGAAGTACATGTGGAGAGCACCGTACTTTTAAATTGTGTCTGACATCTTAAAGTTACACTGTCCTAGGGCCTTTTCTGAATACACCCTAGGGAGTGGGAGTTCATAGCACAGTGCTCTTTATCTGGGCAAGGTTCTCATCTGGTGATATAAATCAGCATAACTCCATGGCAGCCCAATGGTGATTGACACCAATGGAAGATCTTTTCTTTCAGGGCACATAAAGGTTGGGAAGTGCTGGTCAGCTGGGCATCATGCAGTGCAAGCCACAATGGAGCAGCACAGTAGCAGAATACCAAGAATGAGGGTTTGCTAAGACCTGCTTTGTGGGTCTTAGACATCCTTATCTAAAGTTATGCTTGGGAAAATTCCGTTTTTATTTTATTACAATTTTAGCAGATAATATCAACGTTTATTTTGAAGCCTTTGTTCTATTTTTATCAAGTTAAAATTTCACTGTTGTGGGAAATAATAGTGGCGCAGACAATAATTATTTAATGACAGTAAATGTTGAGATTCAAAACGTTACAGCTTTATGAGAGTTAAAAACACAAATTGTCAACTGTGCATGTCAAAATCTACAAAGTAAATATCCTTACATCAAACTCTAAGTTCTCAAGCAATGTTTTTTCTTACATTGCCCATCTGTAAATTACAGTCATCGATGGAGATATTTTGTCATCTCTTTGTGCACCTATGGTGAAACTGATACTTACTAACATGTATTGATAAAAGTCCCATCCTTCCAAGCCTATCTAAAGTGCCTCATGTCTTTTCAACCCTTTGTGTTCCTTTCTGAATATAGATTCAATGTAGCAACCTTAGATGAGATCCTCTAGTATTTTGGAACATAGGAATTTTCTTAACAGATCAGACCTGTTGGTCCATCTAGGTATCAGTAACAGATGCTTCAGAGGAAGAAGTAAAAATCCCTGGGATTTTAGCACAGGTTATGAAATAATCTGCCCGCAGGGAAAGTTTCCCCCAGTAGTTAGTGATTGTTGTGATACTCTCCTCAGGGCACCCCAGAACCATCAGCCAATGTGTTATCCCTCTGCCTTAACAAGAGTGAGCTTTGCTAGAGATTACACTCTGTGTCAGCTCCCTGCCACACCAATTGGTCTGCTTTCAGCAACAAACTCCCGAAGAGTCTGCCAGTCTTAATTTGCTTTATTTATGCTATTCTCATAGCTGAAGTTGCGTGTCTTAGATCGATCCCCCACCCCCAGCCCCCAGTGTAGACCAGGCCTAAGCAGAGATAATACACATAGAAAATGGTTGCAAACAAAACAAAATAAAATATGCTTTTTTGGTATGTCATGACTAGTACAATGGAGTCCTGGTCCATGTAGGTGCGACTGCAATAATGAATAAATAAATACCGTGTCTATGACATAATTTTAGCAAGCTATAAACTCCTCCCAAATAGCTTTCCTACTTACATCAAGCTACCAGCATTTCCAGCCTTTCTAGCAAGAAGATTCAATGATCACAGAATCAGAGGGTGTTGTCCTCTCTGTCCCCTAAGTGATGAATAACTAAGATGTTCTCTCCCCATCTTTTTACACCCCAGTAAACCTTTGAAATGTATCCCTTGAAAAGTGAACCAAGACAAAGTTCCTCTGCCTTGCTGGGGTGTAGACACCATGCTGTCTTCCTCATCTTTTGGTTAATTTACTTTTTTGATTGGCTTCATCACTTTGTTTACCTTAGATATAAATGTACTTTAATTGTCTCTGGCCTCATCTTTCTCAATTTACATCGGAATCACAGGCAAACAGGTGAGACAACGTTCCTCTGTCATTGACAAACTTCTGGACAATTCTATTCAGATTGCTTGGACTGAACATATTTTAGCAACATATTTCCAGCACACATACATAATTCTTTACACACCTCACACAAAAAAAGTAATGATCAGAGTCCCACCCGTTTTTATATGATTTCTTACAAGACACTGGCAAAATATTCTGATAAAAATGTGCTGGGTATGCCCTTTGCCAGTTGGCATAAAGGAGCTGTTAGTATCACTGTTGTTTTATAACACAACACATGAGGGTTTATTTCCCTTCCAAAAATCTTTTTTATTTGCCTGTTTAATATTTGCTATTATAACTCTGCATATTCCCATTATCCATACAAATATCGAAGTCCTTTTCCGATCAATTAAGCTCTTGTCCTCAAAGACATTTTTTTGTGGCAAACAGTTCTGCAGGTAGCGCCACCAAAGAACCAGCCACAGTTTGTATATCTACTTAATTTCCATGCTTTATAAAGCTCATTTTAAACCAAACTTGTAATTTCAAAGTTAACTTATATTGTAGCAGAGCTGTGCAAAATGTTCATAAGCAAATTCCAAACAATATACAGATCTTAGATTTTGTTACAAATCAGAATGTTGCACTATCAAATGAAATGTATGAACCCTTTTGACAAACCCAAGTCCTGGTTACATATGAAAATGGGATCATTTAGGGTTTTGCATCAAAATCATACCTTTGCAAGTTTCATAGAGTTGAATGAACTCAAAGCAAGGTGAAACCGCAGTTCAATTAGACATGATGATCCAAAACCCTGTATCTGGGACCAGATTTTAGTTCCCTTCTCTAACCAAACTATAATTGGCCGAAGCCAAACATCAAATCCCAATAGCTTCAAACTTCGGGAAATACGTAGGACTGGTCAGTTTTGCTATTGTTTCTGGTTACTTACTTTCACTTTCTGCTCTCATGCACTACCAAATTCCTCTAGCAGTCTGCTTTTCCACACCACAGGGGAATATTTGTACATTTTTACTGGATCATAATCATAATCATAATCAATTAAAAGTATTTTCTACATATTATTTTTCAAGCTTTATTTTAATAAAACTGGAATTATGGACCCAACCTACTTGTCAATATCTCTTTCACTGCTAAAAAAAAAAAAAAGAGAAAAGATTTTTTTTCTACACTTTTTTTTAAAGCCTACATTTGCCAGTCTCCCTTAACTCTCATGCAGAGATATAAACCAGAATTTACAGGGATTCACTCTTCAGAGATGATTTCTGACCTGAGAAAACTCTCTGATTCCCATAAACAACAGCGCAGTGTAAATCAACATGCTGTGTGTCTTTTTTATTTATAGCAGTGAACTGTTTTGTGGAAACCAGCCAATGATCCTCAAAGAAAGTCGCCTGGAGGCTTCATGGCAACTGAGACCCTGCTTAGAAACTGACTTCAAGTAGAGCAACCTGGTTGGAATATCTTCTCCCCAGTTTCAACACGCTTTTTATTTTTTAATTGAAAGTCGAAGCGTTGCGTTAGAGCATAACGGGCCTGTCAGTTCACTTCCACGGCCCCATGACACCACACATACCTGTCTTCCTGTATTTACCAAAGAGTTAATTTTGAATTGTGGGGGAAATGTATAGGTGGAACTGCTCTAAAAATGTTCTAAAGTAAAATAATCCCTCATAGCTGCCTTTGTCAGAAGTCAAATCCTTGTTGTACATTCTTTGAGTGGGATTCAGCTTCATTTTGTTGGTTGGATGCAGCTTGACTGAATTGTTGAGGGGATTAAGAATAAACCAGAATTATATAGCTAAGGTCAAACAAGGCTTTTTAAAAATAAAAATAAACTTCTCGTAAGTTTGCTGAAAGTTTGTGACTCCCTTCGATAGCTGGAAACCAAAAGGATTCTTTACATTTTCTGTGAGACTTCATGCTGGACAAATTAAATCCAGAGTTGTAAAACACCCAGTGAATGATAGACAGGCAAGCAGACAAAGCATTTCACTGCAGAGTGAGGGCTGGTCTACACTACATCATTTGGTCGGCTTAACTCCGTTGCTCAGTTGTGAAAAATTTCATGCCCTATGTGATGTAATTAAGAGGACCTAAGCTCTGGTGGACGCACTGCTAGGTCAATGGAAAAATTCTTCCATCAACCTTAGCTACCCCCTCTCAAAGAGGTGGATTTATTAAAGTGATGGAAGAACCCCTGTAGTAAGTGTCTACACTCCTCCACTACAGTGGTGCAGCTGCAGTGCTGCGACTGTCGCATTTCTAGAGCAGACATACCCTCATTTTAGAAGAGAGATATAACCTTGAAATGTTGGTGAATTCTCCAGACCACCAGCCAAACTGAAAGTCAGTAAGTCTAGGCCCTGTCAGACAAAGGAGGGAAACTAATTCCATATCCAAGGACCAGCTTCCTTTCATATAAAGAAGGATGAGAACCAGTAAGTACAACCAATTAGGGGAGCTGCTGAGGTATTACACTAGGAGAGAATGTTTTTTTTTGTCAGAAACCAAACAATTAAGCTCTTAAATTCCACCCAGGAAAACAACTAACTGCCAGGGTAGATCTTGGAGGGCCAGTATCATCTGTGTGAGGCACCGTTGGTAAGCATGCAGCCAGGTTTTTCAGTTTTCTAAGGTGACTTTAAGCTGCAGCATTAGAGTTCATTGAAATAGTCTCCTCTTGAGGTGAAAAAAGGTGTAGATGAAGTGCCTAGGGAGGTAGTGGAATCTGCATCATTGGAGATTTTTAAGAGCAGATTAGACAAACACCTGTCAGGGATGGTCTAGATAATACTTAGTCCTGCCATGAGTGCAGGGGACTGAACAAGATGACCTCTCAAAGTCCCTTCCAGTCCTATGATTCTGATTCTATGATGAAGGTACCAAGGTCAAGATCCAAGAGATAAATTAATGGAGATATCCTATCTCCTAGAACTGGAAGGGACCTTGAAAGGTCATTGAGTCCAGCCCCCTGCCTTCACTAGCAGGACCAAGTACTTTGATTTTGCCCCAGATCCCTAAGTGGGCCCCTCAAGGATTGAACTCACAACCCTGGGTTTAGCAGGCCAATGCTCAAACCAAAGAGCTATCCCACGCTCCCCAGGTCATAACCATCTCACCAAGTATAGATAATAGACTGTGGTCTTGCCAACAGCTACTTCCTAGACATCTATGATATTCCAACCCAAGAAACAAATGGCTGGTGCACTCTTTCAATCAAGGACTCTGACATGGCCTGGGTGTGGATGATATAACCTGAAAACACTGCAAACATGAGGCTTTTTTATGATGCTGTTGTAACAAGCTCAGACATTGTGTGCCTCATAGCTGGTTTAGAACAAAAATAACAGCCTACTGTTGGCACTGGCTAATGGAGCTGCTCTTTTAGCTCAGTTAGTAGAGGTCTATGCTCTAGTGCTGAAGGTACTGGATTCAAATCCTGCTAATGATCTGTGGCCATATCAACTTTCTTGGCCACTTTTTGTAGCAAAGTGAAATTTTTTTTCTTCTATATAACTATTTTTAACATTTTTTATATAAAATGCCTCCAATGTGCAAGAGATCAGACTAGATGATCATGATGGTCCGTTCTGGCCTTAAAGTGTATGAATCTATGAAGCTTCTCCAAATAATAAATGCATTTATTTATCAGGCTGCAGTATCAGAAAGATCTAGTTCCACTGGACTTACTTAGTACCAGGAATTATTGCTGAACAGAAAGCTTATATAATTTATTTTGGGTGATTTTTTTTATCAAACCACCTAATAAAAAGTTCTTTCTTTTGTAAACTGCTTAATGAGCACTAGCCCTAGATGAGTCAAGCATTTTCAAGGAGAGCGCAGGGATGTTCAGAGACAACCACATTTCAGACACTGTAGCCTAGTGGATAGATGGATACAGTACTGAACTGGGACTCAAAAGACCTGATGTTATTCCTGGCTCTGCCACTGCCACGCTGAGTGACCCTGGGCAAGTCATTTCTCCTCTCTCTGTCTCAGTATCCCAATCTGTAAAATGGGGATAGTGATACTGACCTACTTTGTAAAGCATTGAGATCTATGTACAAAAAGCACTATAGAAAAGCACTTTAGATCAGCTGTTCGCAAAATGAATTGGGTCATATACCAGCTTTTTAAAAAAGGTAGTGAACATCAAGTTCATGTACCAACAGTGGTACATATCCCACAATTTGGCAACCTCTGATTTAGACATTATGTGCCTAAATCATTTCTGGGTTACTCCGGTATAACTCTGTTGATTTCAATGACATTACATCAGTGTAAAACTGAAGTGGTGGTATAACAAGCCTTAACAATTATCCTGCTGGACACAGGTAGAATATTTTTTTTTTCTGCACAGTCAAGCACTCAAGAGTTAGGAAATGCTAGAAGGCTTTCTGTGCAACTTTAAATGAATCAATCTGAGGCAGACAGCCTGGAAACTTTCAGCCAAATAGTGCAAAAATGGGCCAAGTTATAAGCAACCGGAAAAAAAAAAAAGGTCTTAAGGTTGCCTGACACTTTCCATTTTAACTAGTGGTGGTGCTACAAGCTTTGCCTGTACTATGGCCCTGAAGCCTTGGAATCCTGCCTGTCTTTTAAGGGATCTCCTGCTCTGAGGGAGGAATTCCATGGAAGAACATTGAGTTCCTGAAAGACACACACACAAAGATACACATTGCCCACTCTGCCGAACAGGCAGGGGTGAAAGTAACTTAAAGGACTCACCGGTACGCCAGAGTCCTGGGCAGGGGGCGGAGCCTCAACCGGAAGGGGAGAGGCCTTTAAATTCCCAGCCGCCGCTACCGCAGCGGAGCCCTGTGCCTTTTAAATTGCAGACAGAGCCCTGGGGGCTCCCGGCTGCCGCCACTACCCCGGGGTTCCGGCAGCGGGGCTCTGGTGGCGATTTAAAGGGCCTGGGGCTCCGGGTAGTACTCAGAGAAGATCCCAGGGATTTTCCAGGTTTCTTTAAAAGTGAAACAGAAACCAAAAAAACTAAAATCAGCCCAAATATCTCCTTCCAGATATAATGATTGGAAAATAATATTAATACAGAGAGGTGGATCTTTTTGAACAAAAGGACAGGATATCGCTCTGTATAAGAAGCTCGATCATCCATATATGGTTTTGATAGCCTGTATTTAGAGTGACATGATATTCACAGGAAGAGCAGAGTAATCACTCATTTCAGTTACCTACACGCTGTGTCTTCAGTGGAACACACTCAGAAGAAGTCAACAAGAGAGGGAAAGGGAGAGGACGTCGATAAAAAAACACATTGTGCACTTGACAGCAGGGAAATAAACCCCTCTTTAGCAGAGATTTTGTAAGCAGTGGGGAAAGCTGTTGAGCCAAGCATCTGCTAATGCCATTCTCCAGGGCACGAGCTGTAATTCCAAGCAGATCTGGAGAGGACCAGCAAGGGTGAGCAGATTATCCTTGAAATATAGCTACACTCTGCTTGCTTGTCACCGGTCTACCATGCTGACCAATACTAATAACCACAGTACACAATGAAGCCATAATCACTTAGCGAGTCAAATCCCTCCAGGCTGACAGGTGGTCAGATAATAACCCACATGCAGAGTAACAAAGCCTGGTGTGGTGGTTAAAGCACAGGGCTAGAATCAGGCAATTTAGGTCCTAGCCAGGTGGCCTTGAGCTATTCACTGAACCTCTCAGTGACCCATCTGCCACATGAGCATAACAATACAGACCCAGCTTCCCAGTGGTATTATGAAGCTGATGAGGTACATCCTCACTTGGTGTCCATTAGTGTAGCTCTACTGAGTTTAATAGAACTACAGCAGCAGACAATCTGACCCACAGACATGTGTAAAGAATTTTAGGATTCCCAGAGGGAAATCTCTAACGAAAGTGTGTGATACTATTATTATAGAATATGGTATTGATATGGATCTTTATGACATCTTGCAATTATGATGACTGCTATCAAGGACCTCCAGCGCTAAAAGCATGGGCTTTTACCAGTGTGAACTAAAGAGACAGCTTTTCCTAGTAGGTGCTGTAACACACTCACATCCTCTGTGGATCAGTCACCTGGTTTTTCGGGTGGGGTGGGGGACACACTAACCAGTTGATTACACAGTCACAGCCTGCATCATCCAACACATCTTTTCACATAAAGCAGCATACTTTTGCGTCAAATTTCATTATGCCCAGGTAAGATTTTGGAGGGAGAGAGCATAACTTTTCTTCCCTGTCACCCTTCATATTTTTATTTACATTACCAAAAAAATCCCACTGGGAGATGCCAAATTAACAGCCCAAGAATCAAAGTCCTCTAAAAATAAGCACTGCCAGTTGGCAAGGAGTAGGCAGGTAGAGAGCTGATCAATAGCGTGTCCATTTATCATTACCTTGTTCTCCCTCCTGCTCATTTGAATATCTCCTGTACCTGTTGCATCCTTGGATAACCCAAAATGTTAGATCTTTGGGGCTAAGACAATCATTTTACCATACGTCTGTGCAGCACTTAGCACACTGGGACCCTGATCAAGGTGACGGGAAGGAGATGCTGGTTCATGAGAAGCCTTTTTCCTTATGAAGTGGGCCAAAGAATGAGATATTTGGAGAACTCTTGGTATAGGATATTCTTTCCCACTTCTTGTTTTAAACTGTTGTGAAGTGCTTCTCTCTTGGGCTTCTGATTCTATGAAGGATATAAACCTGTGCTTAGCTTTAGGCCTTGTCTACACTATGCACGAAAATCGATCTAAGATACGCAATCTGATTTACATTAATAGCATAACTCAAGTCAACGTACTTAGATCTACTTACCATGGGGTCTACACTACACGATGTCAACTGGAGAGGCTCTCCCATCGACTCCCCTTACTCTTCTCCATCCGGTGGAGTACAGGAGTCAATGGGAGAGTGATCGGCAGTTGATTTAGTGGGTCTTCTCGACTCACTAAATCGACTGCTGATCCATTAATTGCCACAGCATCGATCCTCTGGTAAGTGTAGACAAGCCCTTAGATCCATGCTTAAGTCCCACTGAAGTGAACGGGACTTAAGCACATGTTTGAGTGCTTTGCTGAATCTGGGTTGTTACCAGCTGCCATGTGCCATGGCAGAGGTGGCATTTGCTCTCTACTTACAGCTTATAAATCACTTTGAGATCTTTTGGGATGATTAGCACTGTAAAAATACCTTACTGGCCCAGAGTGACATGGTATATCTAACCACCATCTTTATGACAAAGAGCCAGCAAAATAATGCAGGTCACAGCAATGTCTTCAGCTAGCAGCATTATTTGCTACATTTCGAGTGCCAGGGTGGATCCAGTCCAGCCCAGGAAGCATGAACTGGCATAGAAGGAATGACAGACATTAGGCATAAGTACTTTTTATATCAAGCCTTTGGCAAGTTACTTGTTGGAAAAATCTGTTCCCATGAATGCAATCCAAAATCTGCAAGTTGTGCTATCAAGGCATATGATAACTTCTGCTATCCAGGGATATGTTAATTTGTGCCATCCTGGGATATGCCAAATCATTGCCAGGGTAATAGTTCATTCCAGATGCCAGTCAAGGTCCCTTTCAACGGCCTTAGCGCATTTTGGAATGCGAGTAGTTTTGATGTGACTGTAGAACACAGTGTACTTTCTCCACCAGAAATTGCGCAAATAACTTTTGAGTGAAAAATGGGTAATTTCCTACAATTTCCCCACTTAAATGTGGTTTGCAATTATGCACTTACTGATCCCTTTTTTTCTGTGTCTACATGACAGAAAAACATTTCTTCCTTCATTGGTATGTATATTCCAGAATGGGAACTGAAAACAAACAAAGAAAATTAAGTTGAACGTGATAGAACCAGAAACTTGGTTCCCTAAAGACGGAAATTGTGTGTAATAATTTATGTAAAGGGCAGGTAGATACCACAGCAACAGTTCATTAGTGATAGAGAGAGACACCACAAAAGGATTGGAGTGAGACAGGTGATCAGCTTCCATATCCAGACAATTTTTCAAAGAGAAATTATGAAATTAACTGAATGACATATTCACCGAATAGTATTTGACCAGCTGTAGTAGCTAATATATATGAGAGCTGTCAGTTTGCATATGTCTACAGACTCATGCTCATAGATTTGTGGGACTGTATTTTCTAATGAAAAACCATTCTATTGTTAAAAAAGCAAGCAATTGTTCATTTTTTAAAAAAAAAATGAGAATTTAGTGAACACATCAACAATGTGAAGAACATATCAACAATGAATTCCACCTTGGGGCAGGTCACTTGATACAGTATTGATAACATTATTTTGTGTATAGAGAATGAAATCCAGTTCACAGATTAGGAAGAGAAGTGAATTTAGCCAGGGCAAAGCACACAAATAAAACAGACTCAGCTTTGGAGAAGAATAAATGAAAGAATGCAAGTGTGTCAGTTAAAGCCATGCGAGGAGGATGCAACATTAACCATTACAGGTAAGTAACCACCAAAACAGTTTACCAAGGCATTGATGGATTCTCTATCCCATGACATTTTTACATCAAGATGGGATGGCTTTCAAAAAGATATGCTGTAGTTCCACCCCACGCTATCTCAGGTGCTCATTTGCCCCTCCAGCAGAGTATCTGAGCCCCTCACAATCTTTCCTTTATTTAACCCAAAATACCCCTTTGAGGTAGGGCAGTGGTTCTATCCCCATTTTATAGATGGGGAACTGAGGTCAAATGACTTGCCTGTGGTCAGTTAGGAAGTGCACAGACATGAACATAAGCTTACTAACTTTGAGTCTAGCAACAGTGCAGGAATCACTTGCCTGTGGTCAGACAAGATGTTTTCATGGTCCCTTTTGACCTTCATAGCCACAAATATGAATGAATCTATGAAAACACAGTAAGGGCTGATCCTGTATACAGTGTAGGCCTTACTCTCTCGAGTAGTCCCATTAGGTTAAAAAAAGCTAGTCATGGGATAATAGCTATTCATGTCAATAAAGATTTGCCAAATCTGACCCGTTGTGCATGTTCTTGCTTCCTGTGTTTTCTCAACAGTAAGTACGGAACTCTCTGGCATCTCTTTGGGAAACAGAAATCATTATGAGACACAGTATGGAGGAAAAGTGCTTAATAGGGCACAGAGCAGCACACCATATCGATCCATTTTCCTCTTACTTGAAAGAATGACTGAATGCACAAATAACTGAATTTTCATTTTGTAGTTTGAGCATTTTATTTTCCATTTTTCTAAAGATGCCTCCCTAAACCAAATGAATACTGGAAACGAGAATTCAGTGTGGCCAAGGACAGGGGCAAAAGTCAGCGAGCTGAACCCCCATCCTTTCTGATGCTACCATTTTGTACTGGCGCTAGCACCATGGAGTAAAGATTTCTATTGAAATTCGGAGCCCTGGGCCATTGTAACTGAGAGCAGAAACTCTCTATTTGGGCGGAAAGAAAAGAGCAAGATTCATCACTCAAAACCAAGTTGTTTTAAAAGGGTATACCCATGTTGAAGCTGCTCAGAATTTCATGCAGTTGGAAGCAGTCCTGGCAGGGGATTTATGGGCAGAATGTACATGAAGAAGTCAATGATTCATTACTAGTGCAATGTATCACTATCCATCTTAGACACTCATGTGACTTCCATCATTGTAGTATCTGAGTACCTCAGACTCTTTGACAGATTTAGCCTCCCAACTCCCCTGGAGCAGGGAAGGGTAGTTATCCCCATTTCACAGATGAAGAACAGAGCACCTGAGTGACTTGCCCACCAAAGTCTTCAGCAGAGCAGGAGTTTGAACCTGGGCCTTGCAAGTCCCAGCTTAGGGCAGTAAACTGCTGACCCTCTTTCATTGCACCTCATTCCCCTGCTACTCTACTATTCAGAACATCTTACAGCCTACATAAAAACATGTACAAATAAATTGGAGCAATATCCACAAAGAGAATCTCCTTTTACACCAGCACAATCTAGTCCTTTCCTTCCCAATTCCATCTACTCATATCCCATTCAATACCGGGAATATAGGTAGAGATTGCAGCATTCCTGAATATTGATTCACCTCCTTGAATAATAACAAGGGGATTCCCATTACAAAGGGGATACAGAAAGAGAACATAGACTGGGGCTGTATTGTCTTCCTTCGCTGTGATCCAATGTGTTTCCACACCCTACGCAACTCCTGTCCACTCTTGTTTTGGCTGGCTTTTTCCACCTATGGCCTTCCAACTCCCTCTTGATCAGGTTTCAACAGCCAGAAAGTTGCCATGTGGGGTCAATACAAATGTTGGAAGCTGAGCTACATTCCATCCAGCATGCAAAGAGTTACTGACGTAGCCAGGACCCAAATCATGTAGAGAGCTCTCTCCCCAGTCTTAAATTGTTATAAGTTTAATATCAAAAAAATAACCCAGCAATGTCAAGATAAAAAAAGAATGCCTTACTATAAACCAACAGGAAAATGACTCAGGTGTTTGTGTTACCACCAGGAGCACCTGGATCCCAACACACTAAGCCCCACTCCCCCAGCATCTGGACCCCCCACGGAGCCCCCCCACAACTTGCCCCCCCCCGCCAAGCTCTATCACCCCTCACATCCAGCCCCCGCCCCCTGCTGAGCCCCAAGCACCTTCACCTGGTTCCCTCAGCACAGGGTTGATGTTGGGAGAGCCAGGTCCATTACCCCCAATGGGTTGACCTGGTGGCCGCAATGCTTTGCAGCTGGGCTGTCCCCCAAAGAGGATGCCAGAGGGGATGCTGCTCCCCGCCAACAGAAGCCACAGCGGAAGGCTTAATATTCAAGCTGTAGGGAGACTAATGGAGGCTCTGTAGTGAGCCTCTGGAAGCTAATTTGTGGCCATCCTCCCAACCACTGGGTCATAGGCTGTCCCCCAAGCCTGGAATGCTGTTCTGAGCAGCAGGACCAGGAGCACTGCCCCACGGGACTAGCGACACTCTACGTCTTTGCTTTGGGTTTGGAGATTTTTTCCCAAATTCTGACTGAGGTGAATCAGTTTCATCTCCCCTGGACTCCAAGCTGCCGACTGGGCACTCTGCAGCTAACCAGGCGTACGCAGAGAGACAGATTCCTAAGCAAGCGTAACATTTTCTGAATCCCGTTGAGATGCAGAGAGATAGGTAGTGATCCAAAGCCAGAGCACCGTAGCCTGACCAAGACTTTTTGGGTGTAGCAGTTGAGCTGCTCTGGTCTATTTACCAGGATGGATGAGTGGTTAAGGTGTTAGACTCCAGCCCTGAGGGGATTAGCGTATGTGGGTTTGAATTCCAGTTCTGGTAGGCTACCCTTCGACCAACTGGTACAAAAATTAATGCTGCTGCTTCTCTTTGTGAAAACCTTCTGCTGTCCTGCTCTGCTGCGCCCAAGCCCAACATTAATGAATATCTTCAAAAAGGCAATCACCTCACTACTGGGGGACAATAGGCCCAACCCCGAATTGCTACCAAGGCCCCAATGAGATTTGAACTCACGATCCCTGGTTTATAAGACCAGTGCTCTAACCCCTGAGCTATGGAGCCAGGCAGCTTAGGCGCTCTGCCCAAGCTTATGTAAGGGATGCTGTGCCTGCCATCATCCCGAACTCAAAGCAGTGGGCTGGTTGACGATGTCCCAAGAAGTCTTTCTTCTACTGGGCCAAGACTGGGGCACTTACCAGAATGGCTGAGCAGTTAAGGTGTTGGACTTAAGTTCCAATAGACATGTGTCTGTGTGGGTTTGAGCCCCACTTCTGGTAAGATGCTGCTCTCCTACCTGGTATATCTGAACAGCTAGCTTTTATTCCTTGGCAATGGCACAGCCCCTATAAGGAAAGCTCCCTCCAGCTGCCCACCACTGGATGAGGCAAATGAGTCTGCAAGGCTCCTTCAAGATTTGAACTCACGACCCCTGCTTTACCAAACCAAAAACTCAACATCAAGCAAACCACCATCACTCCTGGAAGAGCACAGTTTGCCCCACAAGTTGCTAATTTTACTCCTGGGGGAATTCTGAGCCACTGTGCATGAATTTCTTTGCTTCCCCGCAGATTTCTTTGCTTCCCCGCAGAAAAAGGACTTTCTGATGGGGAAGCAAAGGGAAGACAGAAGACCAGTCATGCAACCCTCCACAACAGTTGTTTCGGGTGGCCAGGGCAGCTGACAGAGAGGTAAATTACTGTGGGGCAGAAGGAGGGACTGGGCAAGACCTCGCTGGTGGCTGCTGCCCTGCAACGGGCTCAGCTGCTAGTCCTGGCTGGGCTGGGGAGGACAGGACTTCCTCTTCCCCTGCATGGCATCCGGGGCCTGGTCAGACCCACCCCCAGATTTCTCCCTAAGCTGCAGGAAGCTCTGTAAACTTCCCTTCCCCCACACTGCTTCCTGCACCCATCGCTGGCAGAGAGGTAAATCACTGTGGGGCAGGGGGTGGGACTGGGGAGGACCCAGCTAGGGAAGACCCTGCACCCATTGCTCCTCAGGTGCAGGGAGGAATCCCTGTACAGAGAGCTGCTCTCCCATGCAGCCAGCCCCGCCCCGTGCATCCAGAACCCCTCATACCTAGACCCTCCCGCTGATCCTCACCCCCCACCTGTATTCAGAAGTCCCCCAATGAGCCCCACTCCCCCTGCACCTGACCGATGAGCCATCCACACCCGGATCCTGACACCACCGAGCCCCAACCAGCTGCACCTGGATCCCAACCCACTGAGCCCCACTCCCCCAGCATCTGGACCCCCTACAAGGTCTCCCACACCCAGACCCCCCTGCCAAGATCTATCCCCCCTCACATCCAGACCCCCCCTCCCGATAAGCCCCAAGTACCTTCACCTGGTTCTCCCTTGCCCATTGCCTGCACCCAGAACCCCCCAGCAAGCCTCTGGACATCCAGCTCCCCCGCACTGCCCACACACGGGTCCCCCACTGAGCCGCTCGCACCCAGATTGCCCCACACAGAACCCTCTCCACCCCCACCTGGGTCGCTGCATATTTGGATACTGACTTGCTGAGCCTGTGTCCCCACACCTGGTGCACCTGGCATGGATGAGTAGGGCCCTGGGTTTTTTCTGGGGCAGGCCCAGTCATTGCTCTATAAGGGTTGGGTGCAGCCTCACTGCTGAGTATGTGTCCGGGGGTGGGGGGAGCTGCACATTGATTTCCCACCTCTCTGCAGGCGGAGAGCTGTGCTCCCCAATGCCATGCTGAAGCCTCCACATTTATTTGGTATATAACATTTGCAGAATTTTGCAGAATTTTAAAATATTGTGTGCAGAATTTTTTAGGCACAGAAGACAATCAGAATTATGATTTGCCTCAGCCCCCTGTCTGAGGGCCCCCACCTTCCAAGACCACTGCCATGGAACAAGGCAGCGTGCTGCACCGCCACACACAGAGCCAAGCACGTGTGGAGAGCCCTTCGTGTTGGGAGCAGAGCATGGTTGTGAGGGAGCCACTACGCACCGGAAGTGCACCTCTTATCCCTGGGGAAGTTGGCTCTAAAGCCTTTGTAGGCCACCTGGTTCTGGATCAGGGTTTTGTGCAGAGCAGAGCAGCCGCCTCGCTACCACCTATAGAAAGTGGGCTTTTGAGCCAAGACTCTCTCCCTTTCCCCAACAAATCTGCTCCAGGCAGTCCTTCAGTGGGATGGCAAAGGTGCCCTCAGTGTGGGGTTGAGGTTGGGAGAACTGGGTCCATTACCCACAGTGGGCTGACCTGGTGACTGCAATCAATTCCAGACGGGCTGTCCCCCAAAGCAGATGCCAGTGGGGATGCTGCCCCCTGCCAACAGAAGCCATGGCAGAAGGCTTAATATTCAAACTTAGGAGACTAAGGGAGGCTCCATAGTGAGCCTCTGGAAGCTAATTTGTGGCCCTTGCGCCTAGGGGTCCCGGGACCCCATCCTCCCAACCACTGGGTTATAGGCCATCCCCCAAGTCTGGAATGCTGTTCTGAGCAGCAGGAGTAGGAGCACTGCTCCCACAGGACCAGCGGCACTCTACATCTTTGCTTTGGATTTGGAGATTTTTCCCAAATTCCACCGTAGCATGAGCAAGACTTTTTGGGTGTAGCAGTTACACTCCTCTTGTCTATTCATGAGGATGACTGAGTGGTTAAGGTGTTAGACTCCTGCCCCAATAGGTGTGAACTTATGTGGGTTTGAATCCCACGTCTGGTAGGCTGCTGCTACCTATTGACCAACTGGTTTGAAAATTAAGGCAGCTACTGCTCTTTATCAAAACCTTCTGCTGTCCTGCTCTGCTGTGCCCAAGCCCAAAATTAATAAATCGCTTCAAAAAGGAAAGCACCTCACTACTGGGGGGACAACAGGGCCCAGTGAGATTTGAACTCACAACCCCTAGTTTACAAGACCAGTGCTCTAACCACTGAGCTATGGAGCCAGGCAGCTTAGTTGCTCTGCCCAAGCCTATGTAAGGGATGCTGCGGCTGCGCCTGCCATCATCCTGCGCTTAAAGCAGTGGGCTGGTTGACGACGTCCCAAGAAGTTTTTCTTCTACTGGACCAAGCTTGGGGCACTTACCAGAATGGCTGAGTTGTTAAGGCGTTGGACTTAAGTTCCAATAGACATATGTCTGTGTGAGTTTGATCCCCACTTTTGGTAAGCTACTGCTCTCCTATCTGGTAGCTCTAGGCAGCTGGCTTTTATTCCTTTGCCATGGCACAGCCGCTAGAAGGGAAGCTCCCTCCCACTGCCAGACAAGGCGAATGAGTCTGCAAACTTACCCCTTCAGTAAGGCTCCAGCGAGATTTGAACTCACAATCCCTGCTTTACCAAACCAAAAACCTAACATCAAGCAAACCACCATCACTCCTGGAAGAGTACATCTTGCCACAGAAGGTGCTGATTTTACTCCTGGGGGCAATTCTGAGCCTCTGTGCATGTGCAGAATTTATGTCCCCAGCAGATTTCTTTGCTTCCCTGCAGAAAAAAGACTTTCTGATGGGGAAGCAAAGGGAAGACAGAATAGCAGTCATGTGACCCTCCAAGCAGTATGTTTCAGTGGCCAGAGCAGCTGGTAGAGAAGTAAATCACTGTGGGGTAGAGTGGCGGGACTGGGAAATACCCTGCTGGTGGTTCCTGCCCTGCGTCAAGCTCAGCTGCTTGTTCTGACTGGGCTGTTTCTGGGGTAGGCCCAATCCTTGCACTGTCAGGGTTGGGTACAGCCTCACCACTGAGTTCATGTCTGGGGGGCATGGGGATCTGCACAGTGATCTTCCGCCTGTGCTCCCCAATGCCATGCGAACCTGCGGACGTGGCAGGTAAACAAACCGGCTCGGCCTACCAGGGGCTTTCCCTGAACAAGCGGAGGCCCTAATTTGAGAACCACTGTTCTACAGTACATTAGTGATGGAAACAAATGCAACAGACCACTGTGAGGAATGGAGTATCACTTTCCTCCCAAACACATGGCTCTGGGGTTCTGCGTTTTTCTTCTTTTTTAGAAAGGCCCCTAGGTTTGTTTGCATTTTTTTCTCATCCCACTGTATTAAAAGCAACATGTCTACAGAATGGCTGTCAACAGCAAGTTCTTTTGCTGCTTAAGCTAAAATCACATCCCTTCTGCTTTGCCCAGCAACTCAAAGGTTCCTAAGTATCAATGGATGAGGTTGTTTTGTCTAATTTCACACCCACTCTAATGCTGTGGGGGCAAAACTAGGACTAGACCTCAAATGTTCTTGGGGAAGAAGTTAAAACGGGGCAAAGAAGGGGGGGAGAGAAAATACAGTGAGACAATTTTTAAAAAGGGTGGAAAATGAAGCAGGCTGTAAACTTCTTTACAGTCGCTTCTGCCAGTTTTCTCGACAGCTGATGACTTGCATGGACATTTTAACCAAGATGAAGACACCCTGAAGCAAGCGCCATTTTTAATTCTCAAGAGGATGTCAGAGTTTATTCACACTAATCAATGCCTTTTACTTTGTTACATTATTGTTACTTATTATGATTGGGCTTGAACTAGAACCTAGATGCACCAACAAACATTTTAGTTCCATTGTTCTAGGTTCTGAACATGTAGAGGTTGCCTAGACAAACAGTTGGGGAAGTGGTAGATAATGAAAAGGACAAGTCACTGATTCAGAGCAATCTGGATTGCTTGGTAAACTGGGTGCAAGCAAACAATATGTGTTTTAATGGGTCGAAATGTAAATGTATATATCTACGGAAAAAGAACGTAGACCACACTTACAGGATGAGGGGCTGTTCCCTGGGAAGCTGTGACTCAGAAAGGTTTGTGGATTGTGGTGGATAATCAGCTGAGCGTGAGCTCCCAACGTAATGTTGTGTCCAAAAGAGCTAACGCAATCCTTGGATGCATATACAGG
This sequence comes from Trachemys scripta elegans, assembly GCF_013100865.1. NCBI lineage: Eukaryota > Metazoa > Chordata > Testudines > Emydidae > Trachemys > Trachemys scripta. The sequence continues at coordinate 7,024,557 of NC_048303.1, forward strand.
GGAATCTCAAGAAGGAGAAGAGAGGTTATTTTACATCTATATTTGGCAGTGGTGTGACTATTGCTAGAATACTGTATCCAGTTCTGGTGCCTGAAAGAGGTTGATAAATTTGGAGAGGGTCCAGACAAGAGCCATGAGAATGATTAAAGAATTAAAACACATGCCTTATATTGATAGACTCAAAGAGTTCAATCAATTTAACAAAGAGAAGGTTAATGGGTGACTTGATTACAACCTATACATATGTACGTGGGGAACAAATACCTAATAATTGGCTCTTCAATCTAGCAGAGAAATGTACAACTTGATCTAAGACTGGAATTTAAGGTAAAACAATTCAGATTGGAATAAGGTGTGCATTTTTAACACTGAGAGGAATTAACAATTTGAACAACTTGGCAAGGGTCACAGTGGATTCTCCATCACTGACCATTTTAAAATCAAGATTGGATGTTTTTTTCTAAACTATTTTGGGGAAGTGCTATGTCCTGTGTTATACAGGAGGGGAGAATAGATGATCACAATGGTTCCTTCTGGCCTTGGAATTTATGAATCTGTGAATTGGCCAGAAGCTGGGGTATAAATCTATCCCACATTAGCCTTCCGTGCACTAAGTGTCCGTGAGGAACCTGCTGCCACATACTAAAAGTTCCCAAATGCACTTTAATCCACTCCCATTCCAAAGTGGGAGTACCTCAAAGTTCACTGTGGAATTTAAAAACAAGACTGTCTTTCCTCACAATTATATAATTACATAGGGAGGTAAGTAGACCTTTTAGACTTCTGAGCTTAGCTCACTGGGTGCCACTTTTTAAAATGAATATATCCTAAAAAGTCAGGTAACACTCTCATTACTGCCTAAGTGACTTAGGAGCCTGTCACATTTTCCAAAGGGACTTAGACCCAGATTTTTAAATCTATTTAGGCCATTGCTCCATTCAGCATCACAACACCTAAGTCTCATTTTCAGAAGTAACTTAGACAATTGGGTTTAGGTCCTTAAAGGTATTTAGGCACCTAACTCCTATTGATTTCAATGGGAATTAGGCACTGAAATATCTTTGAGGATTAAGCCATAAGAGTCTAAATTTCATTGGCTGTTGATGAGATTTAGGCACGTAAGCGCTTAAGTCTTTTTTGCAATTGGGGCTGAGGCTCCTAAACAGGGCCGGCTCCAGGCACCAGCTTGGCAAGCAGGTGCTTGGGGCGGCCACTCCGGAGAGGGGCGGTAGGTCCAGCTATTCGGCGGACGGTCCCTCACTCCCGCTCAGAGCAAAGGACCGTCCGCCGAATTGCCACCGCAGATCGCGATTGCGGCTTTTTTTTTTTTTTTTGGCTGCTTGGGGCAGCCAAAACCCTGGATCCGGCCCTGCTCCTAAATCACGGGTGAAGATTTTGCCTCATCGCTATAAAACTAAAAGTATAATTTTTGACCAACTTGCTGTCTTGAGAAGAGCATTAGAAATTAATGACCACTCCTGAGTGAAAGAAACGAGCCTTCTCTTTCATTCCTTTAGCATGACAAACCTGACCGGATGAGACTAGGATTTGGTACTGTCACTTTAAATCGCCTTTGGTTCCTGCATATAACTCTTCTCCTGGGTTTTAGTGCCATATTGTAATGTTAAAGTGTAAAACTCTGCATCTGCTGAGGCAGTTGGCTGGAAAAGCAAGTATGTCAATGGTAGTCCCTAGCTGCCATCACACATATGGATTTTCTGTGTTCAGCTATGCCATCTGGTAGTTAGACCTAGATTCACTCCTCATTGAATAAGGACTATCTACCATATCATTCCTCTTTCAATATGCTACCCGATTTCATAGCCTTGCTTTATAAAATTCTTCTATGGTGTGTGTGTGTGTGTGTGTGTGAATGTTCTAGTTATTAGAATATATAGATAAAACACCTTGATGCTGAATACACAAACTAAATCCGATAGAAGGGTAATTAAAAATTCAACTTGCAAAGACGATGCTAGAAATTTCATAATTAATACAGCTGTAGATTAGAACTTGGAAATGTACAAAATAATCAACATATTGACACTGGTATCATCTGAGAAGGACCACTGAAGAGTATAATGAGACTATGGGTTAATTTCCCTGCCTGTCCATTTCCCCTATTTGTGACAATCTTTGTCATGGGACTAGATTCATCTGACATTTTCTTTCCTCGTTACTATTTTTGTCATAAGAACGAGGTGGCGGGATTTTATGGCCTCCTCCTAAAGTGGCTGTAATGGCATTCATTTGACTTTTTCAATATTTAAATGCTTTGGCCAGCTCATCTTCTCTCCAGCCTCTTCGCCAGCCCACTCCACACTACCATCCAGCTCGTCCCTACTCTTGGGATGAATCACAGCATAATTGGGAGCCAGTGAAAATACACATTACTGGTCAGTTTAAAATCTTGGAGCCAGCCACTATAGAAGAAACCCGGAAACAGGCTGCAGCTTTATGCTTCAGATAAAAAAAGATGCAAGAACCAAAAAGAGAGCAGATTAATCCAAGCTATGGTAACTGCTAGCACTGGTACACGTGCAAATACTGATACCACAGGCTTTTATTATTTGTATTCTAGCTTCCATGCTGTCTCCCAATCCAGCTTCCCATTTAATATTTCCTGCTGTTACCTTCAATTGAGTTTGGGCTGCCTTTGTAATAGACTCTGGGATCTTGGGGGATAATCATCGGAACATGAGCTCCCAGTGTGACACAGTGGCCAAAAGAGCTAATGCCATCCTGGGATGCATAAACAGGGGAATCTATCTTGAGTAGGAGTAGAAAGGTTATTTTACCTCTCTATTTGACACTGGTCTGACTGCTATTGGAATATTATGTCCCGTTCTGGTGCCCAGAATTCAAGAAGGATGTTGATAAATTGGAAAGGGTTCAGAGAAGAGCCACAAGAATGATTAGAGGATTAGAAAACATGCCTTCTAGCGAAAGTCACAAAAAGCTCAATCTATGTAACTTAACAAAGAGAAGGTTAATGGGTGACTTGATTACAATCTTTAAGTATGGCCGTGGTGAACAAATATTTAATAATAGGCTCTTCGATCTAGCAGAGAAAGGTATAACATAATCCAATGACTGGTAATTGAATCTAGACATATTCAGACAGAAAATAAGGTGTAAATACCTTGCACCCTTGTGCCATGGTAACTTATTCTTCTTTTGTTTAACTAATGGCCCCAAAAGACGTTAGAAAATTTTAAATATTGATTTAAAGAATACAAAGAAAACATCTGATTTCACCTGTCTGTCTATGTAGATATCACAGAACTCATCATCATGGTATTTAAGTATTTATTCTATGAGTCCTATCACAGGATAGAACAACCTTTTATGGGTATTTGAAGGAAAGAAAGGAATTAATTTGGAGTAACTAGGAGTTAAGAGAGAAATTTAGGCTAAATGTCAGGGAGGGGAAGTCTCAGCAAGGAACTCTACCAGACTCTGGTACACATGTCCCAAGAAAAGTAATGGAAGGACCATTGTTTGACCTACTTAAAATAGGGTAGGTCAAGGCCCTTGAGATTATAGTCCAGGGAGCAATCATGTGTTGGTCAGACAGAGATGGATTCAATGGCCTTCTAGGTATTTTCTTTCTATGGTTATTATGCTTTTTTAAAAAAAGCTGAACAAATATCTCTCTCCCACAAACCCACCCATCCTCCTTGGCACTTTGTCCAATCTCTTACATTACAAGCATGGTTCATCATTGCTTTCCCTATTTGAATTTATTCACCTCCTGGTGACTGCATCTCTACATGATGAAGCAAAACTGCTGGACCTTGAAACAGTTCTAGATTGCGAAGATGACATCGTAGTAAATCCACTTTTGAAGTAAAGCCTAATCAAATATTATAAGTGGATGTGTACCAAGCCAAGCTCCCAAGAGTGTTTGTATTATAAACTTGGTTTTTCAAGGCTATGTTTGCATTATAATCAGCCAGACAAGATCACCTCTGTTGTAACTTCCAGCAAAGTCAAGAAAGTTCCATCAGGGATTATCTGGATTCAGTGCATTTATTATAGGGCAGATTACTATATCTATTAGTAAATTGTGAAAGTGTTCTGAGCAGAACCAATAGTGATTGTGAAAGTGTTCCGAGCAGAAGCATGTGTATATTTGTAATGCCAGGTGACATTAAGCTTTTTCTCACTCATTTCACTGCTATTTGAAAATGGACCTATTTCACCAGACAAATCTGTGAATGTTTTCTTTGGAAATAAGACCTTTCACCCAATGCAATCAAACAGTCAGGCTGCTGGTGTGCAGACACCACTGCCTGTCATGCTGACCAATATTGTCTCATTGTCTATGCCATCTAGGCAGGCCACTTGTCCGGTTTTAAACCAGAGAGTCTTGTTTTTGTCCCCCATCCAGTACTGAGAGAAAACCAGACGTGGGTTTGTCCAGAGTATCAGATGGGGGGGGACAAAACAATGGAGAGCAAACCATTCCGCCCCTGCCAGCGTGGCCTGGCACGTACCATATGTGTGAGGTCATGCTGGTAAGGGCGGGGTGGAATGCTCTTCAAAATGGTGCTACATGTGCAGCATGACCTTGCACACACTGTGTGTGCGAGGCCAGGGTCACGCCAGCAGGGGTGGAGTTGCACCATTCCCGGAAGTACCGAACTGTTTGATATTCCAGGAATGTGCGAGTGGCCACCCTGCCCCTGTCAGTCTTCATCCGTCTGTTGTCTCTTGTCTTATACTTAGGCTATTTCTACACTAGCACTTTTGTAGGTATAACATAGGCCACTCAGGGGTGTGAAAAATACACCCCTTTGAGCGACATAAGTTACACAGACAGAAGTGCCGGTGTGGACAGCGCAGGAGACACTCTCCCACCGACATACTTACCATCACTCATTGGGGGTGGTTTAATGATACCGACAGGAGAGCTCTCTCCTGCCGGCCCAGAGCAGCTACACGGGAGATTTTACTGTGGTGCAGCTGCACCAGTACAGACATTGCCTTAGAGTGTAAGCTCTGTGGGGCAGGGGAGCATCTTTTTCATTCAGTGTTAGTACAGCACATAGCATAGGAGGGTCCTGGTCCATTGACCGGGGCTCCTAAGTGCACCAATAATAATAAAATAATCTATTGCTGAGCAAAGATAGACACCTGAGCAAAAATGTGAGCTCAAAAGGTGAGGGTGACAGTTTGAAAATTGGAATTTGAAATTTTGCACATTTCCAGTGTGAAAATGGCCATTGCATTGCCCAGAACAGGGACGTGAGATGGAACAGGGAGACAACATTGATTAAGGTAAAACAGCAAAGAGCCTCTTCATGTGACATTTCCCAGAAGAACCTTTCACCCGTTTCTGTTCTGAGCAGAGATGGGAGTTGAACTGCAGGACTTAGATCCATCTCAAGATTTGAATTTGGAAGACCTCAGAAGTTAGGGGTGTTCTGATCAGGGAGAGGAGATAGGATAGTGCAGCCTTTACTAGAGCCACATGTGAAATTTGGAGCTGGGCCTGTGTTCAGATTTTGAACCCCGCTCTAAAGTCCAGGAAGGATCATGCTGAAGGTGTTGGGACAGCCTGCTTCTAGTTCTAGAAAGAATGAGGTACAATTCAAATATGCACTTTGGATAATCTCAAATACTGTGGTACCATGCAGGGAGAGAGGCAGTTTCTAAGTTAACCAGAATCCAAACCTATAAGGCATTTGAGGTTAAACTTTACATGACAACTGGAAATAAATAAGAAGCCAGGGCAGATGATGTAGCATAGGCATAATATATTCACTCTGTCAAATTTGTCTTAAAACCAGACAGCCACATTCTGCAGCATCTTACATGGTAATGGGCTAATGGTGTACCTCAACACAGAGCACATTTTGCGGTAATCAAATAATGAGGTGACAAAGGTCTGGATAACTGTGGCAAGCTCCCACACCTGAAAGGGGATGTCACAATCTCCTGATCTGTAAATGATCAACAGCAAACTTGGCCACTACTGCTCTCCACAAGCAGCCGGGAATCCAATAGGATCTCCCAGGTTACACAACTGAGTCACAAATGCTGAGCATAGTCCCACAACTGAGGAAGCAGGTACTGACTACAACATCTCTACTAAAGCTGAAAGGGAGGATGTGTTAGGGCCTTTGCTAAGGCTTAAGAGACATAGGTTCAAGGCTTTGCTACAGACTGTGTGACCTTGAGAAAGTCTCTTAGCCTCTCCGCTCCCCATTTGTAAAATGGGGAAAATAGTATTTCCCTTCCTTGGAGAGATATTGTGAGAGTGATTACAATAAACATTGTGATGTGCTCAGATGTGACAGTCAGTGGGGCATATAGGATAGATTTATTATTCTTAGTGCCTTCCTCCAAGGCCAAGCAAGACGGTATTCAGCTGGACAAGCCAACTGAGTGCATTGGCTAGGTCCTATGAAATAGCAAGGAAAAGCTACAAGGAGTCTGGTGGCACCTTAAAGACTAACAGATTTATTTGGGCATAAGCTTTCGTGGGTAAAAACCTCACTTCTTTGGATGCATAGAGTGAAAGTTACAGATGCAGGCATTATATACTGACACATGGAGAGCAGGGAGTTACTTCGCAAGTGGAGAATCAGTGTTGACAGGGCTAACTCAATCAGGGTGGATGTAGTCCACTCCCAATAATAGATGAGGAGGTGTCAATTCCAGGAGAGGAAAAACTGCTTCTGTAATGAGCCAGCCATTCCCAGTCCCTATTCAAGACCAGATTAATAGTGTTAAATTTGCAAATGAATTTTAGTTCTGCTGTTTCTCTTTGAAGTCTGTTTCTGAAGTTTTTTTGTTCAATGATAGTGACTTTTAAATCTGTAATAGAATGACCAGGGAGATTGAAGTGTTCACTTACTGGCTTATGTATGTTACCATTCCTGATGTCCAATTTGTGTCCATTTATTCTTTTGCGGAGGGACTGTCCGGTTTGGCCAATGTACATGGCAGAGGGGCATTGCTGGCACATGATGGCATATATAACGTTAGTGGATGTGCAGGTGAATGAGCCCTTGATGGTGTGGCTGATGTGGTTGGGTCCTCTGATGGTGTCGCCAGAGTAGATATGGGGACAGAGTAGGCAACGAGGTTTGCTACAGGGATTGGTTCCTGGGTTGGTGTTTCTGTGGTGTGGTGTGTAGTTGCTGGTGAGTATTTGCGTCAGGTTGGGGGGTTGTCTGTAAGCGAGGACTGGCCTGCCTCCCAAGGTCTGTGAGAGTGAAGGATCATTTTCCAGGATAGGTTGTAGATCGTGGATAATGCGCTGGAAAGGTTTTAGCTGGGGGCTGTATGTGATGGCCAGTGGTGTTCTGTTATTGTCCTTGTTGGGCCTGTCCTGTAGTAGGTGATTTCTGGGTACCCGTCTTGCTCTGTCAATCTGTTTCCTCACTTCCCCAGGTGGGTATTGTAGTTTTACGAATGCTTGATAAAGATCTTGTAGGTGTTTGTCTCTGTCTGAGGGGTTGGAGCAAATTCGGTTGTGTCTTAAACCGGCTACCCCCTGATACTTGACACCATGCAAGGAAAAGCTGACTCACATTGGAGACATCACAGCCAGCTCAACCTTGGTAGCTCCCCCAACAACATTTCATACGTGATAAACAGGAGGTTTGACAAGGAAGAGCCTTGCAATAGTTCAGTGAGTGAAAAAAGAACAGAGCCATTAAAGAAGACCTTGCAAAGGTCTGCAACACCTCAGGCAGTATTGAAGGCAGCTCATGGACCTAGAAGAATCACCATGGAAACTTGTTCTAATCCATCACCAACAGGAAATTCTCATGCTCTTCAACATCCCTGAGATGCACGTCAGTGTTATACCTGCTTTACAGGAACATAAACTAAGACATAGAGAGGTTAACTATAGAGAGGGTAAGTAAACTGCCAAAAAATAGAGTCATGTAGCTTCAGAGGCAGGAACAGGAGTGCTGGCACTGGCTTCCCAGTTCTAATCACTAGGCAGCAACAATGTATTTAGTGTACTATTGGCATGCTTTGATCCTAAACAGCATCTGATCTCACGAGTTATACTCCATCTGTACCCTGCCTCCCTGTGTTTAGTTAGAGCAGAGGGCAAGCAAACTTCCAACAGGTGTTGAGGTGTTTGGTTGAATGCATTTATCAATAATAACAGTAAATTATTAGTGGAGGGAGTGTATTTCACCAATGAGGATTTGCATTCATTTGCGCAGCCATTGCCACAGATCCTGTGGTCAAACAGCCAGAACGAAATCACAATGAAGAGATTTAAGAGGCCAGTTCCACCCTGAGCACGTGCAGGGTATCAAGGACTTCCTTCATGGGCGAAAGGGCACCGCCAGGAGTGAATCACTTGTGAATCATCATCCCTAAAAACTTTTCCAGGACTACTAGTTCTGTCATTGCAATGTGAACGTCGGAGCACAGATTTTATATGCATAGCACTGTCATAAATAAATCATAGGGAAATGTAATGAGAAAATATGTAGCGAGAAGTAAAGCAAACCTCTATAAGGAACGTCAACAGTGTTTTATAATTCAATTCAGTGAAGGACTGTGTAAGGAAAAACCAGTGATTTGCATGTTGCGTATTACGGAATTTAAAGAATCATGTACATTTATTGCAAGGCAATATATTAATCAAATGCAGATGACACCATTTAAGATAGCACTTGAGATTTCAAATAAATAAATAAATCATAGGTCGGTATGAGCACTGAAGACAATGGCATATGAAGGTGTTCAGTACGTCTTGGGATCTGGCCCTAAATAAACATGATGGAAAAAACATGGGTACCGGTGGAAACACTCTCTTGGATTTCAGGTGTAAAAGGAGGATTATTTGGGGGATATCAGCACTGAACAAGAACTCAGGAGATCCGGGTTCAATTTCTGGCTCTACCACTGGCTTCCTGAGTGACTTGGGGCAAGTCACGTAGGGCCAGATTTTCAAAATCTCTCAGCAGTCAATAGGTCAGGTTTTCAAAAGAGCCTAGCTCCCGTCTAAGAACCGACAGAAGGGCTAGATTCTCAGAAGTGCTCCGTATACGGAGCTCTTTTGAAAATCTGGCAGCATATTCTGGTTTCTAAATGGGAGCTGAGCTTTTCTGAAAATCCGCTCGCAAGGTAGGTACTGAACACTTTTTAAAATCTGACCCTTTTCATCTCTCTTTACCGCAATTCATCATCTATCAAATGGGCAAAATAACTCTTCCATTGTGTGTGTTTAGATTGCAAACTCTTTGGGACAGGGACTGCCTCTTCGTTTTTGTATGGCCATCACCCGGGGCACCTCTACATGCCACCATGATGCTAAATGAACAAATGTCTTTTCAGGGTCTCTCCTGTTTAAAAAAAAAAAAAGCTTGATTTTTTTTTAAAGCTCTTACTGTCAAGACCCAAAGACAAATTGGCACCTGATGATGATAGTCATTCAGTTCTGAAACACAGACCATATTGCCTTGATTAAAACCAGATGTACTGTGAGGGCATCCAGGTCATTATAGTATGAGCAATATCACAGACATCATCTAGCAATCTATGTCCTCTGACATGAAGTGCACTGTAGCCCTTCTCCTTCAGCCAAAGCAATGACACTCCATGAGTTCGCTTTACATCACACACCGTAAATACTTCTGCTTGTACCCACCTTAAAATTAGGGATAAGGAAAGAGCATTTCTCACTAATGACACCAGCTAGTCTGTTAAATTGTTGCTTTTGTTACATATGTTTTGCTGTGATGTGATATCAAAGCATTACAATTAGTTTTAGCTTTTGAATGTATTCAGATTTCAGTTTTCAGTACTTATCTGTCTATGAACTTTGACACTAAAGCTCTGAAATGACCATCTGAACATGAATTATGAAATAAAAGTAAACCCATGTTTACAGATGAGTAAACTGAGGCTCAAAGAGTGACTTGCCCAAGTTCACACAGCCAGTGAGTAGAAAAATTGAAAAAAAGAACCCAGGATTCCCAAAGTCTGTACTTGATAATGGGAGGAATATATAAGGCAAGGAAAAAACATGAAAGAAGTCCCATGAGGTGTCAAGTTCTTATTCAGCTACTCAATTCTTATCTGAATTTAGCAAAACATTATGAGGAATAGATTGAGGGTTTTATTTCTATTTTTTACTATCTTCTAGCTCAGCATCCATATTTCCATATGCACACACTTTGACATTTCTTCAGGCCGTAAACCCAACCTAGCAGAAGACCTCTGTGCAGAAAAGAAAAGGAACAAGAAAAAAATCATCTGTAGGGTAGAACAGGGAAATGAGCTCTGAGCTGGAATAGCCTAAGGCCTTTTTTTTCCACCCTCCAAACGGCCAAATGCAGAAATAATTTAGGTGTGGAACTTGTTGAGTAAAATACTAACTTGAAAGTCAAACAGGAGTCTCTTAAATATGGAGCTAAAATTAATCTCTAATTGCAGTTCTGTGCTGTAACAATAACAGATAGATTGTACAGTGATGGAACGATATTTTAAAGTATTTTATACTTGGTGTTTTAGAAGGGAAACAAATCAAATCACATTTAGCTTGTGGTTCAGACACTGGAATGGAACTCAGGAGACCTGGACTCAATTCCTGTTTCTGCCACAGACTCCCTGTATTACCTTGGGAAAGTCATTTAATCTTTCAACCCCTTGGTTCCCCATCAAGAAAATGAGAATAATAATATGTTCCTTTGTCTCGTCTATTTAGGCAATAATCTCTCTGGGCGGGGGCTGTCTCTTGCTGCCTATATACACCGCCTTTCACAATGAGGGCCTAGTCATACTTGAGGCATCTTGGTGATAAGATGGTATAATAATAACATCACTATTTGTTGTAGTTTAAAAGCCCCTCTTCCCCTTTCTTTGGAGAGCAGGGGTATTAATATTGTTTTTTGGCTAAATTTCCATCTCTGGTAATTGCATTCTGCCTGCCTAATTTCAAATTACAGTTTCTATGGGATGGACACAGGAGGAGATGCATTCCGTCATCCTAACTGGTGTAGGGTTAAATGATTTTTGCTTCAAAGTGGAAACTCTCTGGCATAGCTGCTGCTGAGACTTCCTTTGCTTTTCTTTTTTTAATTTATTTTCAGCAGAGAAAAAACGTTTTTGCCAATCCAGTCCTGAATTAATTAGCTGAAAGCCACTCTCACACGCCCTTTCTTTCCTCCTCCCTCTATCATTTCCCCTCACAATAGCACCTGCGGTGAGACCCTCAGGGAGCAACAAGATACTGGACTAAGCCAGTTGTAGATTGCCTATGTACCCTTTTGCACGTCTTATCGCCTTCTTTCCCACTCACAGAGACTGGATTATCATAGGGGCTGCATTTCCTCAAAGACAAATCAATGTCACTAGAATCAGGGTTAGAATGCTGCAGGATAGTCTAGAAATAGCCCAAAATGTAAAGGTAGGAAAACAACAGCAAGCCAACTAAATAGTAATGCTATTAATTCCCAATACGCATTCCTTAAGGAGGTATTCTAGAGTGCTAGAGAAGAATCTAAGTACAGGACAACAACAGCCATGTTACAGACATTTTTCTTTCTCCGAGCCATAGAAAAATACAAATAAATATATTATATTCAGGGAAACCAAAACTAGACATTTCAGTTCAGGAATGTTGAAGTGTTACATTTTGACTGAAAATGTCCAAACAAAATGTTTGTACATTTCAGAACTGAAATTTTTCATAACTTCCTGTTTCATGAAAAAAATGAACATTTGACTTTTTTTATCCTGATTCAGGGTGAAAACAAATGTTTAAATATCAGAATTTCCCATGGATAACCAGCTTTACCATATAGTGCTTTGAACAGATAAAGCACTATATGCAAACAAAGTTTTGTTGCTTCAATTCACATGAGCAGTATTCATGCTGGAAGTGATGGGAATGCATCCAGTCACAAAACATAAACTATAACATATAACTCCAATTTTCAATTTGCTAACCTGCAGCATTTGAAAATCATGAGTCAAGCCTCAAAAATAATGAGATCGGCTTAGAAATTATGAGATTTTTTTTTATATAATAAATGTTGGATTCATTTTATTCACCTCCTAGTTTCCATAAATTTAGGGTCACATATTAAAACTTTTCTCCACAATCAGGAAAGGCAAATTTACTCTCCCCCCGCCCCCTAGTGTAAGCTAAGATTCTCACAGTATCACATGACTCCAAAAAATGGGGCTTCGGGAAAAAACACCAGTTATCACAAGTTTCACAATAAAATTCAGCAACACTCAATTTTGAATAGTTGTAATCAATCATTGATTAAAATATTGACAAAGATCTGAGTAGTGAACAGGTATAGGTAATTATCAATATGCTATCATCAGAAAAAGAGGCTGAATCCATCTAAGAAGTTCTCAGTTGTGAATTATTCACCCAGCCTACTTCCCATTCGGATTCCCATTCTAGGGCTCATCGGCAGAGGCTCCAAAGTTCAACCCAATGTGTAACTGAACTATCTCCCTTGGAATCATCTGTTACTTTAATGCATCCCAACCTCCCTCTCTTCTTGGTATCCTGCCTTGGTTTCCAGCCAGTGCTCAGCAGCTGCTCACAGAATTCTAGACCCCGCAACCATCACACTACATTAGAAACATTCATGCCAGAGCAGCAGGACAGCCAAGTGGCAAGGTGACAGTGTCACCCCTACTGAAAGTAAAAAGGGGATAAATCGGCAGTGTCTTATACTTAAGTTTTTGCCAATTTCCAAGAATGAAAAGTGCAACCAAATGGTAGCAAACTTGGTGCGTGTCTGTAAACACGGATCATATTTACCGTGTTGCCAAGCATGCGACATCATGCCTGCCATTCCCCAGAGGTTAGGAATGGCCTGGAAAGTAAAGCCAGGGCTCAAGTCATTATCCAGTTCTAATACTGCATAAGTGAGGGACTGCAGCCACCAAACACCTGTATTTAGCCAGCCTAATCTTTTTTCCATGAAAAGGCTCTCACTCCATAGCTGCTGAAGACATTTCACGTAAAACAGAAAGCACGTACAGCTTGTACCAGGGGCTAACTTACAGACTAACTTCCTGGAGGTCATCCTCCACAATCTTCCCTCCTACAAACAGTGCTCCTCCCTCCAATTCCATGCAGGTTGCTACAGATCAGAGCAGAGTATGTGTGTGAAAGAAAGTCCGGTCTGCAGTACCAGAATATGGAAGACCCAATGGGTTTAACCCTCAAAATAGTAGGCCAGAATGAAGCTCATTAAAACTTATTCTCTATGAAAGCAAGGCCTCTTTCTTAAAGGTGGGATACCAACCTACTTTTGCTTCCCACTTCACTGACTGACACTGAATTTCAGCTGTCCTTCCATTTACCTGTTCAGTGCGTGGAGTTGCCCTCTGAGGAACTCCCTGCCCACTGAGTATCTGGTGTTGCTTCCTGCTTCCTACTCCACCTGTCCACTTTATTCTTTTATTTCCTCCTTAAACACTCACACGGCACAGATGGGCTCTTAGTGCCTGTGACTTTCTAATGGAATCATTAAATGTTAATGATAGCTTGGAATTTAAAAGAAAAAAGGAGACATCTATTAAAGCACTGGTGAAAATAAATACACATATCCAGTGGGGCCGAATGTCTGTGTGCTAATCAATAAAATAGTCCACTCTGCTATTTATTGTTTGTATTGTGGTAGCACCTAGAGTCCCTAGCTAGGAATTGGAGACCCATTATGCTAGGCAATTCAATGGTACCGACTTTGTATTTCTTCAAGCCTCTTGAGAGTGAGTATAAATTTGCCCTTGACACAAATCCAGGGAACAACAAGGACAGGAAATAAAGGTTTCAAAGGGCTGAAATAAAGCTACATCTCCACTTAACAGCAGCTAACCCTTTTCAAAAGGAAAAATATTCAGAGCCCAAGCAATCAGATCCTTCACAGTGCTCCTCAGGTGGTCTCAATACCACTCACTAATGGAGAGTCTTCAGAATCCTTGTGATGCCTGATATGCCACGATTCCTGTTTAATAAGAACCTCCCTGATGGCTCTGAACCCCTCCTCAAAGGGGACCAGGAAACATCGGGCAGAGTCTTAGCGGCAGCTGGCCGGCGGAAGTTCCCCTGGTTCATGAGGCCCCCACATGCTGGTGCAGGGGCTGCAGTGAATGAGCCACACCAGTAGAAGACCACCTCTGCCTTCCAGGAATGAACAAATGAGAATAAATGGTTCCAAATATAAAAAGTTCTGAAAACATTGTCATGATCTGTAAAAGCTTCAGTGCTAGGAGAAGCAACATTTTAGGGTGTTTTTGCTGAGGTAATTTAACTGGGTAAATTAAAGACAGAGTCACATTCCAGATTAGCTTGGATATGTGTATTTATTTTCATTCTGTTGTACAGCACCCTGAGTGCACTGGCACACGTAACATACTCTTTACAAATTATTATTATTATTAATGTATTTCTTCTTCCTGCTCCTGCCAGAGGTACAGTTTAGGAACCAGAAACATCTCCTCCTGCTTTCAGGATGTAAAATCCTTTTTTCTATAGTTTTCCAATTCAAGAGCCCAAGAGGAAGAATGCAGCATTACCAGTGCGAAGCGTAAAAAATCACGAGACAAACCCTCAAAAATCATGAAACTTTAAAAAGAACTTCTTGTATTTGCCTTCTGGGGTTTGAGCCCTTAGGACTGGCATTTTGCAGCTTTTCTCTGGACCCATAAAGGCTAGAAACTTCCTTTTTTAGTGCTACTGATTTATTTATGTTCAATGAAAGCTATTCTCACTTAGATCCTGTGCCACTGAAGTCAATGGAAGCTTTGCCACTGACCTCTATGGGTGCAGGGTCAAGCCCTTATTCACATCACTCCAAGAGCTGGGGCTGTCAGGAGAACATGAAATCTCATGAGATTTGTAATAAAAGAATAAGTGGCATCATCCTTCATGGTGGCTCACTGATTAGAGGGCTCACCTGCAGCTCTGGAAGACCTGCTTCACATCTGTGCTTTACCACTGACTTTCTATGTGACTTTGAGTTAGTCACTTAGGCCCCCACTTCCACACAGGCACTTAGGTGTTGTGACACTGAGCCTTATGGCACCTAGACCATCACAGGAACAACACTGTGAGCCACAAAACTTGAGTGAGGCACCTATCTTCCCTTAGGCAGGGAGCTGCCTACACTAGTCAATAGGAGATGCTGATGAAAGGGGGTGTATCTTAAGCTTTGCTCCCCTTCACAGAGTTAGGAGCCTATGTCTGGGCTGCAGAGAAGCATCCATCTCTGCTAGCAATGCAGAAGTCCTCCCTCTGCTCCATGAGGAGAAGGAAGTAGAAGAGGGATCTGTCAGATGGGTTCTAACCACTCGGTTGTAGAGTCATTCTCACTCTTTCTCTGGCTCAATTAATATTTTATTTAACTAAAGTGGACCAACTTCAATAGCAGTGACTGAGGGAGCCCCACATGAGAATATCCCATGTCAGTCGTAGGATATTTGCCAACTCCCTGTTCAAATCTCTTCTTCCTAATAGGCAGAGACAAGACTTGAACTGGGGGCTCTCCCACATCCCAGTTAAATAGCTGAATCACTGGGCTAAAGGTAATAAGGGAAAGCCTCCTCCCCACCCCCAGGCTGGTCTGTGGGGAGCTAGGCAGTCTCTGAGCACACAAGCTAGGTGGCGGAGTGCCTATCTTCCCCCAGGTTGTGGAGTGCTCTGGGGTTAGAGATAGGAGGAGATAGTCATCCAGATGCCTAGAGCACGAGTATCTTTTTATTCTCTGTGTGTATGGGGCTTAGCACAGTAGCGTTCTGCTCTATGACTAGGGCCCTAAGTCCTAGCATTATACAAATAAATTATGATAATACGCTCCTGCTGCTTTGAGTTGCTCACACCAAGGACACATAAATCCAGTTTAACCACTTGATTTATGACTGTTTTTCTTCAACATGGTGGCACATATCAAGCTAGATGTACCCGTGTCTCTGGTACGAAGCATCCTCCGGCAAAGAAGCCATCCTCTATGTTTCGGGGACTGATTCTTCTGCGTAAGCTGTTCAGGTGCATTGGTGTGAAAAGTCCAGAAGAAGTGGAAGCTGCTATTTTTACTACAATTAGCGGTGTAACCAGTACAGCTTTGGGAGTGCAAAATACATTTCTCATGCTTCAGTGTAGATGCCTCATGCATCAAGGTTTAAACCAATCTCTATTAAGGATTAGGACGAGAACTTCATGAAGGGCAGCAAATGCCATCTCTGTCTGCAGAGGAGTTATTGCACCTTCATCTGAAGCATGTGATACTGGCTATTGTCAGAGACAGGATACAAGATTAGATGGGCCCCAACTCTGATCTGGTATGGCAGTTCCTGTGTTCTTATTCCACCTGGTGCATGAACAAACCTGTCAGGTCTGATGAGGAAATCTTTACTCAGATGTTGGGTTGAGACAGAAGAGTAGGCAGTTAGAACATAAGAACAGCCATACTGGGTCAGACCAAAGGACCATCTAGCCCAGTATCCTGTCTTTCGACAGCGGCCAGTGCCAGGAGCTTCAGAGGGAATGAACAGAAGAGATAAGCATCAAGTGATCCCAACCGAGGCTAGGGACACCATACCTGCCTATCCTGGCTAATAGCCATTGATGGACCTATCCTCCATGAACTTATCTAGCCCTTTTTGGAACCCTGTTATAGTCTTGGCCTTCACAACATCCTCTGACAATGAGTTCCACAGGTTGACTGTGCGTTGTGTGAAGAAATACTTCTTTTTGTTGGTTTTAAACCTGCTGTTAATTCATTTCATTTGCTGACCCCTAGTTCTTGTGTTATGAGAAAGAGTAAACAACACTTCCTTATTTACTTTCTCCACACCAGTCATGATTTTATAGACCTCTATCATATCTTAGTTGTCTCTTTCCCAAACTGAAAAGTCCCAGTCTTTTTCATCTCTCCTCATCATTTGATTTGTAAACCAAGTAAATGTAATCCCTGTGACTGAGAGAATAAATCTTCTTATCAATTGCACAGAAGTGCTCTTAACCATACCTTAATAAGTTGAATTGTGGTGATAAAAATAGATGGAGTGGGGTATTTTCACAGATTTGGATTCAGATTCTTCCCCTGGTATCAGATCACTGGAGCGGAGAAGAATGAGGATACATTTGGTCCTTTGTATCCAGAAGTGGACAAAGTCCACAGTATATAGAAAATATTGGCGCTGATTCTGTCTTACCCCGTTTGTACTCTGGTGTCACTTTATTAACTTCAATGGACTTATTCCCAATTTGTGGAACTGAAAGTGGAATCATTCTACTGTGGTGTCTGGCCTAGATGAAAATCATTACTGCATTAAATCACCATTGAGCTCTCAGCTGTTCAACAGTTTAGCCAAGTTGCATAAGCAAAGTTTCCCAGCAGCAGCATCTGCCGGGTCGCTGCATCCCACTTCCAGCTGTTCTTCTTGATGAGATCAGGAAGAGAGTGTGTCTGGAATTCTGATTTTCCTTCAGAAGGCAACTGAGCATTTTTTTGTGATTTCTTTTTACTCCCCCACCCCCCTTCATTTCATCACTCTCCTCTGGTGAGATTATTTATTTGATACACGTCACTTTTCCATCTCTGACTCTGTCATCTCTTCCTGAGGTTTTCATAGATATTATAAATCCAGAAGGGACCATTATGATCATCTAGTCTGACCTCCTGAATAACAGTGGCCTTAGAATTTCACTCATTGATTCCTGCACCAATCCAATAACTTGCATCTGAAGAAGTGAGGTTCTTACCCACGAAAGCTTATGCTCCCAGTACTTCTGTTAGTCTCAAAGGTGCCACAGGACCCTCTGTTGCTTTTTACAGATTCAGACTAACACGGCTACCCCTCTGATGGTTAACTTAGAGCATCAAAGGGGGATGTGATATTTATATAGATATCAAGGATATCCAGAGTTATAATTAATGACAACTAGGATTGTCAAGCGATTAAAAAATTAATCACGATTAATCATGCAATGAATTGCGCTGTTAAACAGTAATAGAATACCATTTATTTAAATATTTTGGGATGTTTTTTACATTTTCAAATATATTGATTTCATTTACAACACAGAAAACGTGTACAGTGCTCACTTTATATTTATTTTTTATTTTAAATATTTGCACTGTAAACAACAAAAGAAATAGTATTTTTTCAATTCACCTAATACAAGTCCTGTAGTGCGATCTCTTTATCATGAAAGTTGAACTTACAAATGTAGAATTATCTACAAAAATCCCTGCATTCAAAAATAAAACAATGTAAATCTTTAGAGCAGAGGTGGGCAAACTACGGCCCATGGACCACATCTGGCCCACGGGACCCTCCTGCCCAGCCCCTGAGCTCCCGGCTGGGGAGGCTAGCCCCCGGCCCCTCCCCCTGCTGTCCCTCCTCCCCCGCAACCTCAGCTTGCTCTGCCACCAGTGCAATGCTCTGGGCGGTGGGGCTGTGAGCTTCTGGGGCAGCGCAGCTGCAGAGTCCGGCCTGACCAGGTGCTCTGTGCTGCGCGGTGGCGACAGCGTGGCTGGCTCCAGCCGGGCGGCGCGGCTGCAGCGCCACCAGCCACCGGTGCACCAGGCAGCGAAGTAAGGGGGCAGGAAGCAGGGGGGGTTGAATAGAGGGCAGGGGCATTTGGGAGTGTGGTCAGGGGGCGGGGGTGTGCATAGGGGTTGGGGCGGTCAGAGGGCGGGGAACAGGGGAGTTGAATGGGGGCAGGGATCCTGGGGGGGCAGTCAGGAATGAGAGGAGGGATTGGATGGGGCAGCAGGGGACAGTCAGGGGCAGGGATTCCGGGGGCAGTCAGGGGACAGGGAGTGGTGGTGGGGGGTTAGATGGGGCAGGGATCCTGGGAGGAGCATCAGGGAACAGGGGGGATTGGATGGGAAAGGAGTCCTGGGGATGGGGGAGGATAGGGGGTGGGGGCAGGGCCACGACCCCCTCCCCTAACCAGGCCTCCATACAATTTCCAAAACCCGATGCGACCCTCTGGCCAAAAAGTTTGCCCGCCCCTGCTTTAGCGCCTACAAGTCCACTCAGTCCTATGTCAGCCAATCGCTCAGACAAGTTTAGCTGCAATTTGCAGGAGATAATTCTGCCTGTGTCTTGTTTACAATGTCACCAGAAAGTGAGAACAGGCATTCGCATGGCACGGTTGTAGCCAGCGCCACAAGATATTTACATGCCAGATGTGCTAAAAATTCATATATCCCTTCATGCTTCAACCATGACGGATTCTGCTTGATAACGATCCAAAGCAGAGCAGACCAACGCATATTCATTTTCATCATTTGAGTCAGATGCCACCAGCAGAAGGTTGATTTTCTTTTTTGATGGTTTGGGTTCTGTAGTTTCCGCATCCGAGTGTTGCTCTTTTAAGACTTCTGAAAGCATGCTCCACACCTCGTCCCTCTCAGATTTTGGAAGGTACTTCAGATTCTTAAACCTTGGGTCGAGTGCTGTAGCTATTTTTAGAAATCTCACATTGGTACCTTCTTTGCGTTTTGTCACATCTGCTCTGAAAGTGTTCTTAAAATGAAATTGTGCTGGGTCATCACACGAGACTGCTATAACATGAAATGTATGGCAGAATGTGGATAAAACAGAACAGGAGACATACAATTCTCCCCCAGGGAGTTCAGTCACAAATTTAATTAACACATTATTTTTTTTAACAAGCATCATCAGCATGGAAGCATGTCCTCTGGAATGGTGGCTGAAGCATGAAGGTGCATACGAATGTTTAACATTTCTGGCTTGTAAATACCTTGCAAAGCCACCTACAAAAATGCTATGTGGACACCTGTTCTCACTTTCAGGTGACATTGTAAATAAGAAGCAGGCAGCAGTATTTCCTGTAAATGTAAACAAACGTTTTTGTCTTAGCGATTGGCCAAACAAAAAGTAGGACTGAGTGGACTTGTAGGCTCTGAAGTTTTACATTGTTTTGTTTTTGAGTGCAGTTATGTAACAACAAAAAATCTACATCTGTAAGTTACACTTTCACGATAAAGAGATTGCACTATAGTACTTGTATGAGGTAAATTGAGAAATACCATTTCTTTTGTTTATCATTTTTACAATGCAAATATTTTAAATAAAAAATAATTTAAAGTAAGCACTGTACACTTTGTATTCTGTGTTGTAATAGAAATAGATATATTTGAAAATGTAGAAAAACATCCAAAATATTTAATACATTTCAATTGGTATTCTATTGTTTAACAGTGCAATTAATCGTGATTCATGTTTTTTGAGTTAATCACCTGAGTTAACTGTGATTAATCAACAGCCCTAATGACAACAAAAATTTTGTGGAAGGGATATTAAACCACATGCTTCGGGGCATAAGCCAATCTCCATGGGCAGCGGGTATCATATGCTGGGGGAGGCTGTGCCAACCAGGCGTGGCCCTGTCCCCCCTCCACCCTCATGCCCCCCCCCCTTCTGCTTCCTGCTCTGCATGGCTAGAGTCCAGTTTCCACTTATTACTACCCTAAAAGAAAGGTAGAACCGGACCAGATCCCTGGATTAAATCGCTCCTGCGGGGTTCGGAATTCATACCTAGGCCTATGGTTGGCAGTTGTAACTTGTTTTAGCTGGGCCCAATTCTGCTCCCAATAAGTAGTATTTTATCCTGCAAGTAAGGGTACGATCAATGTGATAATTGACAGTTAAGCTATTACTTATTGGGAATAAAGGTGACAAATTGGGACCATATAGAGCCGAACTTAAAACCCAGATCTTAAAAAGAACATGATATTTGAAGTGGTTGAAATCTGCATTCAGCTCCAAATTTTGTGGATTAAAGCTCATCTCTGCTCTAAAGCTAAAGGGGTGGTTTTTCAAAGATGTTGAAACTCTTGAAGTTAACAGGAGCTCTGGGTTCTTTGGCCATAAAACCCTTCTGAGCTGTGTCCACTCCCACCAAGAGCAAGAAGCTTGGAATGAAATAAAGGGTTCAGTCAACCTCAGTAGATTCAAAGGCAGATACAGCATAGAAAGTAGAAACACAAGAGTGTTAGAACCAGGGGAGGGTAAAATAACTGGATTGTGATCCTTGATCAAACCTGAAGTCCTTTTATCATTACTGTTGTTGTTTGTTAGATTGATTTGCAATGGGAATTAGATTTCTTATTTTCTGTGTGTCAAATTAAAAAAAAAGATAAAGAACTAATAAAAGAATAGGTAACATATGGAGAGTGGCACTGGCTGCATAAAGATTATAGATTTTATTATTTGTTGAAATGCAAATGTCAGTATAATCTCATGGGTTGATGCCATGGTAATTCCACTAGATTTTCTAAAGTGGAGATGCATTGTATGAGAGGCTAGCCTTTTGGATGATTAATGGGGTATACAATGTTAACCCCGGAGGTTCTGTATCCTGCATCTACTAACATTCTATATTGTGCCAACCCCACCCCAAGGCAATGTCAACCAGAAGTACAAGAAGGCAGCAGGTGCTCTGATAACAACTGTTTGCTGCTTCTTTCTGTTTTTCTTCTTGTAAAACTGCAATTATGTTCATGGCACTAGAAATTCAGATGCTCTTTTGTTTCCAGTCATCCATCCTGCACACTATTCGAGTACCGACCTCATAATAATATTTTGCACTTCATAATACCTGCTCTTGTTTGCAAGTGGCTGGAGAGTGTGAACGTATGGGG
The DNA here is from genome assembly GCF_013100865.1 of Trachemys scripta elegans. Classification (NCBI taxonomy): domain Eukaryota; kingdom Metazoa; phylum Chordata; order Testudines; family Emydidae; genus Trachemys; species Trachemys scripta. The sequence goes on from NC_048303.1 coordinate 7,046,192, forward strand.
AGGAGGAATTCCAAATCTCTTGCTGACTATGTGATTGACCAAAAATCTCAAAGCAAAAATCCCTATAAACTTTAATTATGGTCTACACATTCCTGAGTGATAGACACCATAACTATTAGTGCTCCCATTTTAAAGATAGAGAAGCAGTGGCCCAGAGAGATTGAACCACATAAGTTCACACAGCACATTAGTGGTGCAACTCAGAAAACAATCCAGGAGTCCTGACTTACATTCCCAGCTCTAACCGTTAGACGATACTCCTTTCCTCATGAGGTCTGTAGCTCAGGACCCATAGATTTGGCATCACCAAGGGCCACTGCAAAAGGTTTCTGTCTAATTATACTTGTGACTTCTCTTTGTTTGTGTGCTTTTCACTGTGTGACAGACTAGAACACTGGATGGAAAATTCCGCATTTGCAATTCAAATTTCAAGCAGGTTTTAATGCTGAATACTTGTGGATATAATTTGAGAGGTTGTAGAATTAAACAATATAGATTTTTCCTATATAGGGCAAAGTGGCTTCACAGATATTCAGTTAAGATCCAGAGATGTTATTAATACGGTGCTTGTGCATTAAACTCACAACAGGCAAGTATTTTGTAAATTCAGCATTTAGTTATCTTTTATCCTTTAGCAAGAAGCAAAGCAAACATCTAGCCCTTATATTCATGCCCCAAGCTAAGCAAGGGGAATGTAAAAAGGTTTTTAGAATTACAAATAGAACCTTTAAATTGTAGAAACTTGCTAATTTCGTTTATGAAAAGCACTACAGAACTTCTGCTTTCTCTCCCCAGTTGTTATTCAAATCACAGTCCCTAGCCAAAAAAAAAAAAAAAAAAAGGAAATAATCCTGCCAGGAATTTAGTGACTTTTTCTTTTTGGAGATCAGGCAGAAATGCTGCATATTTAAATATGTAAATTGAAGTAAAACGTAGGTTCCTTTTTATTTTTTTAAAAGAGAAGAAAATTTAAAAAAAGAGTTATGGGGTAAATATTCAAAATTGGACACCTGGAAAATATGAGAATTCACTCAGGTAATTTTGAAAATGGACTATGCATTTGAGTGTGCAAAATATGAATTTGCATATGTGAACATTAAGATTTAGCAACTCCATATCACTTTGCATTTTTAAAGATGTAGATATAAAGTAAGGGTAAAATTCACTGCCTTAGAGGGGAGCACCATAAATCTTTTAAATCCCACTGAAGCTCACAAAATAGAATTTAAGAGGGACTTAAGTGGCTTATAGGCATTGTGCACAGGGGTGAACTTCACCCTAAAGTTTAAAGCTTATTAGTATCACTCTTGTCTCTAGTTTTATTGAAGTTACTGGGATTAACTGTCTGAGGAAGATGAGTTTTAGTCCTCACTCCATATGCCGTTTATACTCGTTCATAAGCTGAATTTTTTTTAGTAAAAAAGGGAAGCACCAGAGAACGGAGTCGGCTTATGAACAGGTCTAGAGAGGGAGAGGTGGGACGCATCCCCTCCCCCCAACAGAGGGAGCAAGGAGAGGCAGCAAAACCAGAAGGGAAGAGGCTTCTGGCCACGCTGCTCTCCCCCCAGCCTCCGAATCAGCTGCAGCTCCCAGGGCTGGCAGGCTGCAGCCCTGCTGCTCGGCCGCACCCCCCATGCTGCGGCCGTGCCACCCGGTCTGGCCCGCCGGAGCAGGATGCGGCCGCGCCACCCAGCCTGCCAGAGCAGCTCCAGCCAGACTAGAGACATCCTCCCCAGATAAGGTGGGAAGGGATGGAATGGAGAAAGTGTGGGGGTCCCGGGCTAGGGCTGGGGTCATGTGGGGGGTGGTCACAGGGGTTACTCCCCTGACTTCCAGCTTCTCCCCCCCAAAAAAAATTCCCCCACAAGTTGCTGTCCCGGCCTGTCAGGGTAAGCAGCTGGCGCGCCGGCCGACACTTTGTTTACTTAGGTTTACCACCATGTCTGCGGACGCTCAAGGTAAACAAACCATCTCGGCCCACCAGCAGCTTACCCTGATGGCCCGGGAGCCAAAGTTTGCTGACCCCTGAATTATAGGGTCGACTTATGAACGGGTCATAAACATTTTCCATTTTTACTTATCCATCTTGGGGGGGGTCGGCTTGTAAACGAACCGGCTTATGATCGAGTATATACGGTATCTATTGTGACTCTGGAAATGTCAGTCACTAAAGAAATGCTAAATATTATGATAAAACACAGATTTGGATATGCAAGGGCACATTTTGAACATATGTTACATGCAAAACTACCTAGTTCCATGAACATATTTTGCAGCATTTGACGTTAATGAATCCTCAATCTTTACAAAACCCCTGTGAAGGAAGCAAGTAAGTACTGTAAGCTCTTTCAGGCAGGGACCATCTTTTTGTTCTGTGTTAGTACAACACCTAGCGCAATGGGTTTCTGATCCAGGACTGAGGATCCTCGGTGCTATGACAATACAAATAATAATAATAATTAATTACTATGCCCATTTTTACAGATCAGAAATCGGAAGCAGAGACATTGGAAATTTCCCAATACCGCACAATGGCTGTGTCCACATTATTGAGTTAACCTGCATGATTCAACTGTGGGTTACTTCCGACAAGCTAGCCTATCACCAGAGAGTGCAGCCACATCGTGTCAGGGTCACTGAGAAAATGGTAGAACTGAGGGTATGTCTTCACTACCAACGTTAAAACCCTGCTGCAACGGCGCTTTAACGTGGATGTGTAGTTGCAGCACCAGCACTGGGCGAGAGCTGCCACTTTACTGCACTGACACTTGCATCGCTCAGAGAGATGTTTTTTTCACGCCCCTGAGTGAGAACCTTTCAGTGCTGTAAAGTGGCAGTGTAGACAAGGCCTAAGAATGGATCTCACAGTTCTTGCTTCCCTAATCTGAACCTAGGCCATGCTGGCTTGAACATACTTGCATAAGGACATACTTATCGGCATACTCATATATCAGTTTTCCACATGCATTTCTATATTTTGCACACCCAGTAATCTATATTTATTCATGGAGACCCCAATTCAGCAAATCATTTAAGTAAGTGCTTATGTCCCTCCTTGTTCAGGAAAGCATTTAAGCACGTGCTTTACTTGAAAGTCAATGGGACCGGAGAACGTGTTTCAATTTAAACGTGTGCTTAAGCGGTGTTCTGAATGGGGCCAAGGCGTTACTTAGAGAGAGATAATTGACAGAGCTTTGCTGCAGTTAATGTTGCTAAGTTGATTTGCACCAGCTGAAGAACTGGCTGACAATTTTTGAAAACATGTATAAGTCCAAGAGAGTTCATGTACCGTAAACTAGAACTGGGTGAAATTTTTCAGATGAATAATCTATTCGAAAAAATACAGTTTTAGTCATCCTGAAAATATTTGTGAATTTGGCATGAATATTTTTGGCTACTCACCAAACAGCCAGAGGTCACGCTGCTGATCATACTGTGCTTCCTTATAAGCCTTAGCCCAGTGGTTAAAACATGCAGCATAGATCTGCAAAACCCAGGTTCAAATCTCCCCTTTAAAACACCACCCGTATGGGGTTTTTTTGATTCACCAAAAATTCTGAAAAAACATTTTTTTTCAGTTGTTTGGACCAGCCACCAAACCCCAAAATCAGTTATTCACCTAGCTGTATTGTAGACAACACCTTTTAAAATTGTGGGGCCTTAGAGATGAACTCTTGACATTTAAAGAACAGGAGTACTTGTGGCACCTTAGAGACAAACACATTTATCTGAGCATAAGCTTTCGTGGGCTACATTCCACTGCTTGATATACCACTTGAGATAAAAAGAACTGGGAACAAGTGATGTACACAGCACAGTTTCTAAAGGTTAGAGCACAGGACTGGGCATCAGGTTTACTGGGTGGAAGGCCCCCAATGACACTGAGCAACTCAATGAAATTCTCCTTTACTTAGTTTACTCCTGTGAAAAATAATGTTTCCTAGCTCTCATATAGCACCTTTCATGCAGCTACCTCAAAGCTCTTTACAAAGGAAATAAGTATCATTATCCCCATTTTACCAATGGGTAAACTGAGTCACGGGACGGTGAAAGGATTTGCCCAACATCACACGACAAGCTACCAGCAAAGCCAGGAATAGAAACCAGGTTTCACACATAATCCAAGGACCTAGCCACTGGGCATCATTGAGAACACTGCTCCCTTGCTTCACAGGGGTGATATTAAATTCAATTAAATTAAAGTTTGTGACTTGCTTTGAGATCCACAAATGAAAGGTGCTTCTGAACATTACAACAGTTTGTTATTTATCTATCTCCTCCATAAATAAGCATAGTGTTGTACACAAAAATAAAGATAGATTCCCCACCTGGAACACAATGCAAGCCCCTTGGGGCAGGGACCATCTTTTTGTTCTGCATTTGTACAGCACCTAGCACAATTGAGTCCTGCTCTATGACTTTGACCCTTAGGTGAGATGGCAATACAACTAAATACATAATAAAGAGCTTACAAGATAAGGACCAGATTCTGATCCCTTACCTTGTGCTGAGTAGCACCTTGGCAAAGACTCTCATTAACTTCAATGAGCTTTACATCATGCCCTTAGTCTTTATTGAAAAAAAATCCTTTTGGTGGTAGGAAGAAATGTTGCTTAGAAATATCAAAGTCTTGTTTATGAAAATCTCTGCCCATTTCACAGAGTTACCAGGTGCAGAGTACAACATACACACACAAGAGTTTGCATGTGAGCTTGGAAGTCTGCACGCTGAAAGATGGGGTAAAGGGGTTTGGCCACATCGGGATTGTAGAAATGGGCCCTCACTCTTTACTCATTCCATTAGATAAGCTGAATGTGTGACCCCATAGAGAGCTGGTCGGGAATTTTCTGATAGAATGTTTTCTTATTGGAACACACCAATTTGTCAAACTCTCCACCAGGAAAGATCTTCCTCAACAAATCTCCCAACTGGGGGGAAAAAATTAAAACAAAAAAAAATCCAAATGTCCTGTTTCAATTTTTGAATGACAAAATGTTTCGTTTTTCTATTCAAAACAACTTTTTATTTCAAATGTTAGTTAATTTCTACTAAAAATCAATAGAATGAAAAAGGTTGAAATCTAAATTAAATGTTTCAATTGACCGTATGCAAAAACATATTTTGGAGTGGCAGTTGATGGAAAAATGTGACACTTTGCGTTTTCATCCCAGTTTGGGTGGGAATTTTTTTTGAAATCTTGAAAATTTTTATGGAACAGGGAAAGCATTTTCGGCCCCTCTTTCACCCCATGTTCATGTGAAAACATGTAGATATTTTGGCTTATTTCTATGGATTTGAATCTTACCTCAGCCCTTCAATCAAGCAAGCACTTTCTTCCACTTATTTAAAGAGACCAAAAGAATAAATGCAAAGCACTATGTTCATAAAACATTATGGCTGAGATTTAAATATACCAAAGTCAGGAAACTCAAAGTTATGAATCCCACAGAAACATTAATTTGGCCCCATGTCATGTATTCATTAAAGCCTACGTGTTAATGCAATATACACTAATGTAGAAGGCTCCAGATACACAAAGAATCAAGTTACAGACTGGCTGTTGCAGGAAGCCTTTCAAGTTTTTGATCTTTGCCCATTGACAGTCACAGATGTGATGTTGTATGGACACAATTATTCTCATACTCTTTTTATGAAAGTCAGGTGTCTAAGTGGCTAGCCTGGGGAACTGGGACTCAGGAATCTTGGATGATGTTCCCAGCACTGATTCTGACTCTGTGTGTGATCTTGGACAAGCCATTTATGCCATCAATGTTTCCGTTTTCTCACCTGTAAAAATAGGGATAATAATATTTGCCTGCTAATAGAGGGGAGTTATGATAATCAATGGATGGAAAGCATTATTGAAAGATATATTATTATAGTTTAATAACAAAGGGCTCCCATTTAGAGGAATAGGGAGGCATGAAGCCCTGCCTTGGACTGGCTATCATCAGCATCACAGATAGCAGTGCAGGGAAAACAGCAGTGTCTGTAGGAACTCTACTCCTGTTGCATATGGGGAAGGGGAGTGGGCAGAGCTGGGTTCTACCTCCAACCGATTAGAACAGCTGAGCCAGAACACCCTGGAAAGTAATCTGCACTGGATACAGAACCAGTGCAAAGAGGAGGGAACCAAGAACCATCTTGTGACTCAGATACTCGAAATAAGGTCCCTTCTATGATCTTGGGACAATGCAACTACTTTCTGTCCCTAAGGCTTGCAGCAAATCTGCCATGGAGCCCTATGAATACATGCATATCAGTTGCAGCTTCTCGCTATCTGTTGATCTAAGGTACTTATATGACCCTGTCATAACTATAAAGGGAAGGGTAACAGCTCTCCTGTGTACAGTACTATAAAATCCCTCCTGGCCAGAGACTCCAAAATCCTTTTCCCTGTAAAGGGTTAAGAAGCTCAGGTAACCTGGCTGACACCTGACCCAAAGGACCAATAAGGGGACAAGATACTTTCAAATCTTGGTGGGGGAAGGCTTTTGTTTGTGCTCTTTGTTTTGGAGTTGTTCGCTCTTGGGACTGAGAGGGACCAGACATCAATCCAGGCTCTCCAAATCTTTCTGAACAAGTCTCTCATATTTCAAACTTGTAAGTAAACAGCCAGGCAAGGCGTGTTAGTTTTATCTTTGTTTTCTCAACTTGTAAATGTACCTTTTACTAGGGTGTTTACCTCTGTTTGCTGTAACTTTGAACCTAAGGCTAGAGGGGGGTCCTCTGGGCTCTTTAAGTTTGATTACCCTGTAAAGTTATTTTCCATCCTGATTTTACAGAGATGATTTTTACCTTTTTCTTTAATTAAAAGCCTTCTTTTTAAGAACCTGATTAATTTCTCCTTGTTTTTAGATCCAAGGGGGTTGGATCTTGATCCACCAGGAGTTGGTGGGAGAAAGGAGGGGGATGGTTAATTTCTCCTTGTTTTAAGATCCAAGGGGTTTGGATCTGTATTCACCAGGGAATTGGTGACGGTCTCTTAAGGCTACCCAGGGAAGGGAATTAGCTTTGGGATGGTGGCAGCAAACCAGATCTAAGCTGGTAGTTAAGCTTAGAAGTTTTCATGCAGGCCCCCACATTTGTACCCTAAAGTTCAAAGTGGGGAAGCAGCCTTGACAGACCCCCTTTGTCATACTACCTGAGCATCTCAGAATCTTTACTGTATTTATCCTCACAACACAACCATGAGGTTGGGCAGTGCTGTTATCCTTATTTTACAGAGGGGGAGCTGAGACTCAGAGAGGCTGAGTGACATACCCAAAGTCACACAAAAAGGCTGTGGCGGAGCAGGAAACTGAACACTCGGGCTGGTGCCCTCTCCATAGATATAGACCAGCCTTCCTCTGTCAAGGGCAGTTTGCAGCATTTCTTCTTTCATCTCTGTTTTATATAACACCCCCTCAAACTTTGGGACCTGTATTGATCTTTGCTGCTTGGTCCCATCCCATTGTGTTTCTGCCCAAGGCATTACACAATCTTTAAACAAGCCAGTAGAATTTGACTAATGAAAGGTGAGCTTTCATCAGAGGGATGTTTTTACCTCCTCCGGGGGCTGGTAGCTCACAAAAACAGCAGGAACGTAGCACTGTGCCTGGCTGATGAGCAATTAAGATTTTTTTTTAAGGCAAATCCACGATATATTTGGCAGGGTTGAGAAACTGAACACTAGTTGCTCTTTTGGAGCTACAGTAATTATCCAGGCAGATTGTCCATATCAATTCCCAACCTATGCAGCTCTTTCACAGTGTTCTGTGTGACTGTCCCTTGGAGGGAAAGATGGCAAACTGATTCAAAAGAAAGCCCCAAATGGGAAATGTTAGGGAAACTTGAAGAGCTCAGAGATTGGGTTTTGAATTAGCACCCTAGGGCCTGACTCTCCAGTAAGCTGGAGTAATTTCCACCGAGTTCCATGGGAATTACTACTACATTGCGAGGTGAGAATTAGGCACCTAAACCCTAGCCAATTCCTGAACTAGCAGAACTACTGGAGCTTGCCAAATTGGGCTTGGGGAGCTCTTGAAAATAGATTGTTGCCAGCACTTCTGCTCTGAATCCCTGGTTCACAATGTTATTTAAGCATGTCCCTAACTGTAAGCACGTAAGTATTCCCACTGAAGTCAATGGAGCTTCTCATGTGCTCAAAGTTAGGTGAAGACTTAAGTACATTGCTGAATTGGGGCCCTAGAGCCCAATTCAATGCCTGCTGAAGCCAGCCGAATGACTTACACTGACTCTTCTGTGGGCACCGGATGAGGTCCTAGCCCGTGCTGGAAATACAATGAGAACAATTGGGTTCCCATGGCTGGTTGTATCCCAGAAGCACCGATTCAGGAGAAAATAGAAAAAAAAAGTTATCCAAATGTTTCAGAACCTCAAAATTCCTTACTTCAAGTGCAGTCCCTAAGGTTCAGGGGTGGGTCTGAAGTTGTGTTAGTAGCCATAGTACAGTCACCATTAAAACCTTTCCAAGTAAGTAGCATTTTCCTGTGACTATGTAGTGTATGGAATACTATGAATATAGCAGTAATATTAATTACTCGCACAGGGCCACCCCGGAAGGGGAGGGGAGCAAGTGGGGCAATTTGCCCCAGGCCCCGGGCCCCACAGGGGCCCCGCAAGCCCTGGCCCGGCGGCGGTCCGGGTCTTCGGCATTTCGGTGGCGGCGGGCCCTTCAGTGCTGCCGAAGACTCGGAGCGACTGAAGGGCCCCCCCAGCCACCAAAATGCTGCCTAAGACCCAGAGCAACTGAAGGGCCCCCCCGCTACCGAAATGCCACCGAAGACCCGGACCGCCGCCGGGTGGGTACAAGCGCCGCAGCTCCCCCGCTTTGCCCCAGGCCCCCTGAATCCTCTGGGCAGCCCTGTACTTGCAATGGCATTCATAAAGAATTGAATGATGTCTTCTGCATTCTCAGCTCAACAAGTCCAGTTTTTCACTTTCAGCAACACGTTTTTAGTCCCCAGACTGCTTCCAGTGAAATCAATGGGAGTTTTTCTTTCACGGGAATGCATGGCATACAGGCTCCATATGTACCTTAAAAAGTGAACATACATGCACCGTGGTGGAATAAGATTTGGTGTAAGGTGTCTTTTATTTGATCTTTAATAATCAGACACAGCCTCTCCAGCTATCCGTCCCTGTAAATCAGTGCAGAAGGCTAAGCATATGAGTACATATTTGCAGGACTGAGAGCTTGATGTGGATTTAGGAATCTGACACTAAGCGCCCAGGCTTGAAAATGTTAGCATGTTATTACCCTCCCTCCCCTTCACTTGCTGTGACAAATGTTCTTTCCTAGTTTGAACTTCAATCAAGTCATCTACAGATATAAAAGACTCAATCTAGCACTACAACAAATTGTGCTGCTGCCTCTCCACCAGAATCTTGGAACCTCTAACAAAAGCATTAATCCCTCCCTCTTCTACTCCGGCATTCTGCCATCCCTAACATCCCACTTAGAAAAATTGACTGACTTTAGTCTCTCCCCGCCCCCAACACACGTCCACACACATCTGGGTCATTGGTCCACCCTCTCAATGGAATTTATATTGGAGTTACCATGTTCCCAAGTATCAGAGGGGTAGCCGTGTTAGTCTGAATCTGTAAAAAGCAACAGAGGGTCCTGTGGCACCTTTGAGACTAACAGAAGTACTGGGAGCATAAGCTTTCGTGGGTAAGAACCTCACTTCTTCAGATGCAAGTAATGGAAATCTCCAGAGGCAGGTATATATCAGTGTGGAGATAACCTTGGAGTTTGTGAAACTTCCATATTTTTTTTTTTTACATTTTAATTTTTCACTCATTCCTCAGCAACCCATGTGAACTGCCTGCTGTAGCCCAAAACTGATGTGTCAGACTGTTTACAAAAAGCAGGGAGGACTTTAAAAGATCCATATTAGGGAGGAATGAGGAGTGGGGAAGAGGAGAGTAAGGGATTCAATTAAAAAAGACCTCAACATGATTATTTTTTTTCAAAATTAAGAAATAAAAAATTAGGGTCCAATACTTCCCTCACTTTGCAAACCCCGTACCACATTGTGGAAGGAAATCGGGAGGTGGGGGGAGGTCACCAGGTGTTGACAATTTTATTACAATTTTAAAGCAAAGAAAATAACATTTCTGAAACACTTGGGGCTGCCAAACCCTTCAAAGCATGTGAGGTCAAACTGACAGATTTCTTACTCTTATATTTATAGTAAATGCCAGGGGGTCATGAAAAATTTTGGCTTCAAATAAGGGGTCTCATACCGGAAAAGGTTGAGAAACACTGCCTTAGGCAACAGTGTTGCATTTAATTTCTTCTAATTACACCTCCTTACTCTGCCCTAACAATACCACATATGCCCCTGGCATCCTAGCTGATGTATAACGCCCTTTTTTAGTGCTTCCCAACTATATCTAAGTCCACCACCTCACATAGTAAAACATAGTCTATGGAGTAAGGAAAAAAAAGACTAGTTTGGGAACAACAGAACTGATATCCTTCCCAGTGGCATTTAGTATTTCCCAGTCAGTGCAGCCTAAGGGTCATCAGTTGAGTTAGTTGGGGATTAGGTCCTGCTTTGAGCAAGGGGTTGGACTAGATGACCTTCTGAGGTCCCTTCCATCCCTGATATTCTATGATTCTATGATTCAGTTACAGTGCCTTCAAGTGAATGGAATTACAGAGGGATAACTGGAGGTACACTTTGGCCCAATGTGTGTTTGCACCAGTGTAAATGATGAGAGGAAACAGTCCAACACTGTTACGTGCTCCAGTCCTACTGGCGTGACTTTGTTTAATTATGAGTCGGGTGAAAATTTGCACAGCATCTTAGGGCTGTTTCACTGGAGATGTTAGGCCAGATTCTCAGCTGTTATAAATGCACACAGCTCTATTGACTATGCTGATTTACAATAGCTGAGAATCTACCCTATTATTTCCATTTGCTCTCCTAAACTGTTGTATGCTGCTGCTGTGTGCCATAAAACAGCTGCTGTGTTCCAACCCAGTGGAGGGAGGAGTTTTTCCTGTACACATTAGACAAGGGTCCAAACACTAGAACCAAAAACGCTTGAATTCTAGGGAATATCCTATATCCAAATGGTATGATTTACATCAACTTCTAGCATAGATGGGTTGTGAAGTTTATAAAGTTCTTCAGGACTGGAGAGGCATATACATGTACAATATTATTTCTACTTTCATACTGTATCCTGCTTCTTTTCTCCGTCCCTGGCTGTGTTTTTCTTTAATTTCCTTCACAGCAAGCCTGGCTCTTCTTCAAGATAAGCAGCGTGCCATTGCCCTATTGTTCTCAACCCTTGGAAGGGTCAGACTGAGTAGACAGCCTGCCTGTGTTTTTAAGTTATTTGCACTGGGCTCCAGCATGTAGCGGTTTACTCAGTTAAAGTTGATCCCTGGAATACACTATAATTTATTGCTATGTACCATGGCGTCCCTCACTACTTCACAAAATAAGTCACAGAGTCAATCATACAATAAAGAGAATGTTGGGAGTTAAAAAAAGACCCGCTTTATTCTTCCTTGTCTTTATGGAAAATAATGACATGGAGCGTGCAATATTATATTATTATCTTTTTAACACCCATCATAAATTATGCACATATATTTGCACATAATTCATTTCTACCTGCCTAGCTGGTGCACTTATTACACATTTACTTGCTTCATTAATGCAATATTCCTCTTTCTCTTCCTCCCGTAAAAACTACTTTTGTCTCTAAAGAAGAAAGTTTGAAAGTCTATTAAACTTAAATTGTCCAGTAGCTGGGATCCAGACAAAAAAAGTCTTTGTTTAACAAAAAAAAAAAAAAAGGTGCAAGAGGTCCAAACAGTGAAAGGAAGGATGTATATATAAAAGAGGAAATGAAATTAAAGGAGAAGAGAAACAGCCTAAGAATAGAAGAGCAAGAGAAGTTAATGCACAGTCAGCTTTTGAATTGGGGAATCTGAAATTGGCTTCAGAGCCTAAGATGCACAGCATTACAAAAGATTTCTGGATAATTAGGCATGAGGAATAGTAAGTGATATATTCACTTACTGCATTTATGTTCTTTTAAAGGGACCTGGAGATTCTCTTTCTCTATGAAATGGTTTGAGGTTTGGGACTCTACAGAGATTGTAATATAAAATGACAACAGCAATTCTTTTGGGTTTGTTTGTTTTTCAAGCAAAGTGAGGGTCAAATAATTTGACTGCTATAATTGTTGTCCCCACTCTGTGTTATCTTTAAACAAGGTGCTGACCTTTTATATGACTGAGCTGTGTATCATGTGAACAGTTCAGGTCTAATCTAGCGCCCAGTGAAGTCCATGGAAATGCTCCCATCACTTTAATGGACTTTGTATCAGGTTCTAATATCACAATAGCACATGCTTTCCGAGGCATGTTAGGACACAGGAGGCTGTCCCTGTCGATGAACATTGTACTGATATGGAATAGCCTGAGCAAGCCACATTCGATCATGTTGTACAATATGCAGCTCCTAGGGTTTTAAGCCACTCTAACGCTCAGAACGTGCTGTCTAAATGCATGCAACAAGCACGGGTGCCTTGGACTCTTCCATCCAGAAACTTCTCAGCTCAGAGCTCATTTTCCCCTCCCAGATCCATAACTACTCTATCCAGGTTGCTCATTTTGCTTCAGCACTAACCAAACAATCACTGAGCAACAAAATGTCCCCACAGTTGACTAACCCAATGAGAGACTATGAGGAAACACAAGCTTAGAAAACAGTCTCTTTCCATGGAGGACAAAGTTGGTGATAGAACTTTTGGCAGAAAATTCAGCCTCCTTCTTGCTACCAGCTATTCCCGGAGTGGGAATCAAGATGAAATACACACCTGCCCAGAGGCCAGCACAGTCTCCATGCTACTGAAATACTCACTTAAACTTTAGTTTGAAAACTTAAGTGGATCTTAAGTGCTACATAAACCTCTGCACAGCAGTGCATTTCACCAGAAGTGAGTCCCTAGCAGACTGTGATTGACCTCGCCAAACTAAATCAAGAGGTTGTTTGTTTAAGATAAAGCATTACTAATATGAAATGAAGCCCAGGGTGGAGTTAATAACACACAACATTACTGTTTGTGGCAAGGTTACTGCACTGGAAGCCTCTTTCCAGATTATTCCCATCATCTGCTTGTCTGCTGTAGGCTCCCCTTTGCAGAGCTAGGGAGTGCTATGTCTGAGGTTGTATATAAAAGGAGCTTGCAAGAATTAAAAAGCTCTAATTAGATGTACTGAAGGTCCATGGTCAATGATACAATGATGCTATTGTAACCCCCCTTTCCTCCTTCGGGAGCAGGCAACACTCACCTGTGTGCCGGGGCGCCTGATGTTGTTGACATTAAAGAAGATCCTGAGTATCCCAGTGGTGATGTTGGCTAGATGGGAATCCTCTGTCCACCCCTCTGCTACAATTCCTTTACTCCTAAAGGAAATTAAAGTTGGTGGTGCCTCCACCTGGCTGGCCCCTGTATGCACTCAAAGGTCTGCTTTGGGAAACTTCAGGAATAAAGCTATTCTAATAATAATAATAATAATATAATATGTGGCATGGGTGTAACTCAGACATACCAGTTATAAATAATATACATCCAATATACTTAAATTAGAGTTAACACACCTTTACTTAACAACTTAAAAACATCAGGACATAACAGTCTAAGATTATATGTCACTACTAATTTAAATCCACAAGGGGCCAGTGAATAAAATCAATTAACAAATATAGGATACAGTAATAAATGAAACTTATTTAACTGGCATTTGCACTGCCACCATTCACCCCGCAGTGTACACTCCTCTGGATTTCAGAGTCCTAGACACTTGCGTAGGCGCGCTGGAAGAGCTGCAGCTGGAGACAGCGCTCTGTTAGGTGTGTGTATCAGTCCAGCCAAGGCAACAAGCTGCACAACCCCGCTGACGATTGGAGCTGGCTCCACCAAATGTCAGCAGCTCTGGGTCCTGGTTCGGTGGGAAGATCACTCTGCCTCTCCTCAGACTCAGTCTCTCTGCTTTTCCCCCTCCCTTACACGTACTTTCCCAAAGCAGGGTGCGGGTTACTCACAGTCCTTCACTGCAGGCGCACCTCAGTCAGCTCTAGGCACAGGAACGGTCTCTGCCCTGGCTCCAGTGAAGCCACCAACAGCCTCTGAGGCTCCCTGCTCGATCAAAACCCCTTGCAGGCTCCCAGCAACTGCTTCTGGCTTCCTAGCAGCAGCTCCTGATATGGACAGAGCTCCACGCCAGCAATCTCACTCCTCTTCCCAAAATGGAGTCCACTGCCTGTGCTACCTGCACTGCCTGCAAGAGCAAGTCTCTCACCCTTTCCCCAAACATCACGGGATTTGTAGTCTCTAAGGCTAGATTGCAGCACACAGAATCTTCCCAACTGGACCACTCCCAATAAAGTTCAGATGCCCTTCTAGTAAAGGGGGCCTACACTATCAATACCTCTATGGCTGCAATCCATGGGCGAGGATGACTTCAGTAAATCCCAGTGCTCAATATATGCATCATGGTTCACCTGATATGAACTCAGCAATCGTTCAAAGTTGTTGGGAACTGCTTGGGAAGATAGTTATGAACACTCAGCAGGAACTAGAATTTCACTTTATCCACCATGCCCATCACAAACTGAGATCATCAATATGGAAAAATGAAAGAGATCAGAAATGACATGGAATCAAGACAGGGTACTTAATGAAAAAGTATATGGGAAGAATTAAAGAGAGCTTTGAAAGGATGTGAATCTTGAGCAGATTTGGAAACAGGGAAATAATATGGGAAAATATTCTCTCTGAGTCCACTTAGAATGTGAACTTTATTTTTCCTGAGTGTCATGAGAAAATTCTAAGATGGATTTGTCCTTCAACCTGGTATATTTAACATGACAGCAGGATATAGTTCAGCTGAGTTCATGGGAGAGGTACAATTCAGTTATATAAAGGGCAAAAATAAATGTAATAGGACATTTGAGTGATGACTTGTTTGAAGGAGCAGGGAGTTGGTGATTGTTCTCAGATGTGATAGACAGTAACATATTTTTTCTCCTAGTGGAATTAAAGAGCATTATAGAATTATGTACATTTAGTATGGACAAGACCGAATAGGTTATCTCTTAGGGCTAATGTGGGATTGTTTCCTACATTATAATTAGAGCTGGTCGAAACTGGCTGGGGGCCAACCAAAATTAAAAATATAATGGAACATTTTCATTCCAGGTTAAGATTTTTCCAGTTTTCAATCAAAATATCACCTTCCTCCTGCCAAAGAAACCACAGCTTTTGTTGTGTTTTTGTTTTGCTTGTTTGTTTGTTTCTCCCCTTTTCCCCTTTGAAGGAGGGAAACAAGGAGAAGAAAATGGGGGAAGGGATCATAAAACTGAAACTATTTTTGTTTCAGCAAAAACTGAAGAATTCTGCAAAAAAAAATCAAATGAATTTTCCATTACCTTTGAACATTTTTACAGAAATATACAGCATTTTTCAGCCAGCTCTAGTAATAATGCATAATCACCCTGACCAAAATCTGGAAATGTTCTGGTATAGATCAGAACTTCATAAATGCTGCCTATGCACATAGTGGTAGAAGCAGGACCGCAGATGTGAACATGATATGAGAATCAGATTCCAACTTCACAGCTTAAGACTAGATCTAAGGACTTGTCTACGCAGTGCATTAGTCTGCACCAGACAGGTGTAAATTGTATTGCCCACTGGCGTGTGATGAACTAACTGGCCCATCTGGACTCTGAAATAGGAATGCAAGCAGCAAACAGTACTGTATTAGCATGTGCTAGGGAATATTTAATGCACTCCAACAGTGTCCACACGGTCACTACTTCCTTTGGGAGGTTGTTACACAGCCTAATAGATCTCACTGGCAAGAGCCATTTCTGATACTCACTCAGAATTTTCCCTTTCTCAGTTGTATCTCATTACTCATGATTATATCCCCTTTGACGTTCTAATTCAGCTTGCAAACCAGCCCGATTACCCAAGTCTACTCACTGACCTTCACACTTTAGATGATAAAATCGGAAGGTGAAAAAAAAACAATGATATTTTACTGGCCTCTAAAAAAATAATGACTTGCCCCAGGCAAATGGATTACTTGAATTTTGCAAGTCTGTTCCACATCATTCCTCTGCCACCTCCATGTTTACATATTTCAAATATTTCTACATAGCTGCCATGTTTCTCTCTACCCACCACCTCAGAAATTTGGATTACTACATTGGCTCATGGGGCAAAATCCTTCCCTCTAATCCTGACTTTGTTTTGACTTTCAGCTACACTAGGTTCACTGTTAAATATTCTGCACTCATCGAGCATGTAACTCTCAGTGTCTTCATTGAGAGCCAGTGCAGATTATGTAATAAGGAGCCTCTGGGCAGCTAAGAGCTCCACCACGTGGATCAGAGAAAATAATTTTGTACCTAAGGCAGAATTCTGTATAGTACCAAACTCCATCAGCTTTCACTGAAGACAAGGAGGGTTAGGGATACTCAGTGCCATGAAGGAGGGACTCACAGGACTAGGCCTACAAACCTTTATAACTGTGTCTAGAATTCCTGGAGGCACCTTAATGTGGTTTAGTATAGTGCTCTAATTAAGTTACAGGACTAATGTACTCAAAGTAGTTCAGTAAAAGTTAAAACTCACTGATGGAAACAAACAAACCAAAACCAACTCATGTACAAAAGAAATGTCAGACCCAAGAATACTGAAGAACCACTAGGCTGCACCAATCACTTTCCACCCACAAATACGTAGGCTAAAAGCAACAGTTTGCACAGTGAAAATGCCTTTCCGTCATTTGACATGACTATGAACCATACAGTATTTAGAGGTAACTTCTGACGTGTTATACAGCAGTACAATTAAAGCTATTATAAAACCAGAATTTTTTCTTTTGCAAGAATTTTTGAAAATTCAACATGATTTCTTGCTCCTGATAGGAATGAAAAGTTGAAATATCAAAAATATTTGTGAACTGAGAAATTCTGAAAAGTTTCTCATTGGTAGCACGGAAATGGAAAATATTGACATTTCAGTCAATATGATTTGATATTTTGAAGCAAAATTTTTCATGTTGAGCTGACACTTTGAAATGATGCCCCTGGTTGGAAAAAAAAATCAGAATTACGTTGAATGGAAAAATATTGTTTTTTCAGTCAAAAATTTTGACCAGTTCTAAATAGAATTTTTGGAAATGGGAAATGGGATAAAAGGTTGAAATTTCAAAATTTTCTGTAGAACAGAAATTCTGAAAAAAAAATCATTTTGGAAATGTCAAAAGGTTTTATTTTGATTGAAACAAAACATTTTGCCATTCATGACCTTTTGGGTTTGTTTGTTTCAACGTTTTCAACATTAAACCAAATTTTCTATGGCTCGGTGCCTTATCGGAGCTATACTTCTGGCCTCTTTTCTAGCCTATGAGCCTGACTTCCCAGCTGGACTCCATCTCCCATAATGCACCCAGTCATGTAACTCCCATGATGCACCTTGCAGTTAAATCAGAAGGAAAGCAGTGCATTGTTTTAGGACAGATACAGTCCTCCAGAGAGCCCAGCCAATAAGGGAGAATGGAGGGTTGGAACTTTTATTCCCATGAGGCAGTGCACCATAGAGAAATACAATTTAATGTTTTGTTGAACTGATTCAAAATAAAAAGTTGTGGGTCAGTTCAAAAACTGCAATATTCCAACTTTGATCAAACTGACCTGAAATGAAATATTTCATTTCAATTTTCCTGGCAGAAAATAATAATAATAAAAAAAATCAGCAAAATCAAAATTTCCGCACAGATATCTTGGGAAGAATAACTTCCCTGGTGAACTGGCTGGGTGTAGTCTCTCTCTGCTCTTGAATTCATTGCAGTGGTGGCAAGACACTACAGCAGACATAAACACTATGATTCTGGTTAAACCCCTAGGACTAAAGTTATCTGAAACAGGAGGCAGAAATGGGGTTTATTAATCCATATTTTGGAAGCAAAATAATAAGTGACCTGGTTTTCAAAATGGCTGAGCACTCTTTAGCTCCCTCTGACCCCAACAGAAGCTGTTGGCTAATCAGCCCTTTTGAAAATCAGGCTACTTATTTAGGAGCCGCAGGTTAGGCTCCATTTTGGTATATCTTAGCTCTAGTGTGTAACGTCTCTTGACGACTGCCCACTTTGCTAGGCTTTCAACTGAGATGCTGTGCTGGGAAAGAGGCACATTTTCTAGCTCCTGGGAAAAACAATGGGTTAGGATTCTTGGGAGAACATGGTCCTGAATCAGCCATGTTCTTTCTCCAGGGAACTATGTTCAATCTGCTTCATTTTCTCCCTACAGATGAGTGTGTTGACTAGTGCTCTAAGAGTTAACCATTCAATGGACTTTATCATCCTGCAGCTTGAATACCCCTGTGAAAGCCCTGAACCTCACAGCCAGATCTCAAACTGGGACCCTTTTAGTCCATAGGAAGTAGCTCTACTAGGTCTGGATAAAATAGATTTTCTGCTGAAACGGAGACTCCTGCTAGCAGCGCCAGTAGGAGCTGGGCTGAACTTTTCTCAGCCGGAGGTTGCTCTTTGCTCATGTAGGACTCACATTATGCACCATATCATTTTCTATCTCTGTCTGAAGCTACCTCAGCATCTATGTAGCAGCCTCAATTTCTGGTGGGGCGAGGGGTGGGAAAGCATTGTTCCTTGTCTTGAAAATGTGTTTGAAATAGAAGCAGCAAAGCAGGATTGTCACACAGCAGACAATAGTTTAATTTGAGAAACCAGTATGCACGGGGGATTTGTCCCATATTACTAGGGTTTTATAGCTTACTAACTGAACCTTAACCACAGAAGATGCTGGAACTGTAAAAACACGGAGATGTGCTACCAATATTTAAATGGAGCTCCAACAACAATGTCCCCCTTTGGCCTGTGATAAAACCCCAGGTACTGGGGATTTATAGAGAAGAGGATGACAGGATGGGGAATCTATTCATTACTTTTCCTAGTTAAACAAAGGTGCTTTCTCATGATCATAACCAAGGTGGGGGACGATACCACTCAGCAAATCGACCTATACTAAGTAGACTTTGGTGGAAATGTTTATACTTGGTTCTTGAAAGGGGGGAGGGGGAAGGATATTTACTGTGGGTTTACAACATATAAGTACCATCAGAATCTGGCCCATGTGGCGTATATAGATAATACAGCCTGGACTCAATAGTGTTCAGTAAATGCAATAGTGATTGAGAATGAGTGTGAATGAGTGTGTTTTGTGACAGAGAGAGCATAGCTTTCTCCCCTGAACAGCTATTTTGATAATATCTGTCACTTGCTGCAATCTGGTGCAAAACTATTTGTTCCCCCAAAATGTTTAAGAGACTTTCCAGGGTGTCATATCCGTAGCACTAGAAGGAGTGAGGTCCATCTGAGGCAGCGAAAGAACCCCCCCAATCCCGCCTTCGAGTTTGGTTCCAGACCTTTAACGAAAGACCCCCTGCTGGGCCTGTTAGCTGAGTCCAGCCCATCATGTCACTGTAAAAGCAATTGGTCGTCTCTTGGAGGGAATGAGAAGAAACAGGAAGGGGTTAAGACTGGCCTGTCTGTGTCTGACCTGCTTCATCCTCAGGTTATAGTGGCAAGGGCATTAGGATAGCAACCTCTTGATATTTTTCTATGTCCGGACATACCCCATTAGGAAGGAAGGCTTGACCAGTCTTTCCTTAAATTCTGGATTACAGTAGGCAGCTAAAATGTAATCAAAGGGAGCTTTCATATTGGGGAATCTTATATCACTCTCAAAATTGACATGCTGAATATCTACCAATTTCAAACCAGCCTTTTCACAAACCTGGCCTCCGGTTTCCAATGTGCTTTCAGGAGACTGATGAGTGACATGGCTTTTATGTTTTCAGCTTCCTTTCCTTTTTGCACATCTCCATCTCCTTCTGCCATTACCCTCTCTCTCTCTCTCTCTCTGCCTGCATGAGACACTGAGCCCTCCGCTCTGTCACTCTATTCAGCTGCCCTCTAGAAAGCATTTTGCGATGCTTTGAATGGAGGATGCAACAGAAGAAAAATTGTGTTGAATTATTACCAGGCTGGTTCTCACTAATTCCATGGGTAGTCTACCCCACGACATAACTTGGAGGCACTATATCCCACTGCTCCTCTTCAAGTCTGGGGCAGCAGAGTATATTCCCCTACATTCTCCACAGCTCCAGGTGCTTCAGGTACAGCTGTGTCCATGACAGAGCCAAAGGGACACTGCTGAATCAGTGACAGAGACAGGCATAAAACCCCAGGAGTCTTACCTTCCCAGTGCTCTGCATTTGTCCACTAGACAGGGGATGATTTTGTAAGCCTGTACCTGGAGATGTTTAATAGAATAGAAGAGAATAGAATAGAAAGTGGCCTTATGTACCAACTGCCTTTTGTACCAGAAGTCCATCAAATTGCTTTGACAACTGAATGGGTAACAGTGATAAATGTGTAGGCTAGGCTAATGGCCATTATGAACCCAGAGATAGCTCATAACATCTTTGGACTTAGAACTTGTTTAAATGAAAGTGGAAGAGTTGACTAGGAAACAGGATTGATTCTCTGCTTATTTTTTGTTCGTTTGTTGTGGGGTTTTTTTTTCCCTGCCTCTCACACACACACCCCCTTTGAAAATCGCTATAGCATCCTCAGTCGCCATGTGGTTAATGACCAGAGTTAAGCAGAAAAGACCTTGGATTCTCATCAAACCCAAAAGAGCAGCATCTCTGTGAGCTGAACATGTTGTCAATACTGCACAGCATGGCTAGCACGCTGGATATGCTCAAGCTGATGTCAGACATAAACCCAGAGCCTTCTGGACTAATGGCGAGAATGCTACTAATTGACCCACGTGGTGGTCATGAGGATCCGACAACAGCAGGTTCAGAAAGCAAACATATGTCCTAAGTGTGAAGCAGCCATTTCAGACAGGTTCTAGTTCCATTGTCTAAGGAACTATCTTGGACCAGAAGGCTTTGACCAGAGAGAAAGAACATAGGAAGTGACTCACATATTTATTTGGTCTTCAAGCACTTGATATTTTTGAAGTCAATAGAGACACATTATTCAGTTGCATTAGAAAGTTACTGCTAGTAGCTGACATAGATGCTCTACACAATAACACCCAGTGATCTGTGACTGGAACTCTATGAAATCATAGAATCATAGACTATTAGGGTTGGAAAAGACCTCGGGAGGTTATCTAGTCCACCCCCCTGCTCAAAGCAGGACCAACACCAACTAAATCATCCCAGCCAAGGCTTTGTCAAGCCAAGACTTAAAAACCTCTAAGGATGCAGATTCCACCACCTCCCTAGGTAACCCATTCCAGTGCTTCACCACCCTCCTAGTGAAATAGTGTTTCCGAATATCCAATCTAGACCTCCCCCACTGCAACTTGAGAAATGTTTTGCACATAAAATGGATCTTTATGTATGTCAACTAAATACTTCTAGGACCAGTATTGTCTAGTGGTTATTTGAAAGAGCTGAAAATTTGGGAAGCAAATTTTTGCTGTCTTTTGCTCAATTGAGTTTTCCTAGGCAAATGAGTTACACAAAACAAAGTCTGTTGAATTCTGGAATTAAACTAGTTTTATAAACATTTTTTAAAAATCCCATTGGTAGCTGACATATGTAAAAGGAAGCTTTTGTTAGTATGAGAAAAACTGGGAAGTGACATTTTCCTAAATGCAAAAACTCTACAGGATGTAAAAAAATTCTCAAAACATGAGAATTGTTCTCATAAACTTGACAAAACTGATGCAATTTGCAATGGTTTTTGTGTGTTAATTTTTAATGAAAAGAATGAATCAGTACAGTTTTGCAACAAATAATTTTTTTTACGGTAACCCTCAGAATTTATATCCAACCCTAAGCAATGTCATGAGATTTCCAGTAACTCCAGGACTTGACTGTAAATACTACAAGAATGGCCTTTCCCTGGTAATGTCAATAACTCTGCTACCAGTTTAACACAAAAAGGTAGAGAGAGGTGCATAATCAACTAAGACAATACAATATAAACTTTTATATGAAATTCAAGGCTAGTTCCAGTTTTATGTGACTTCTTCTCTTATCCAAACCAGCTTATCAATTCTCTCTTAGGCAGCACTTGTTTCAGTTTGACTTTCTGACACATCATCAAGGACCTGATTTTTCCTCGTGTCACCTCATTCCCAAACTATTTTGCTAGTGCCATCTCATTTCTGTGGCATTATCCTAATAACACCTCCATAAGTGAGGCATTGTTGCAGTACAACCTCATTTCTATGGCATTGTTTGAGTCCCACTTCATTACTAAAGCATTGTTTTAGTGCCACCTCCTTTCTGTGTCATTATTCCAATTCCGAGGAAATATTTTGAAGACCTGATCATTTGGGAACTGAAATCCAGTGGATCAACCTACTCAATCTAGTCCCTTCTCCTGAGGCCTCCACTTTACTTCCATTGCCTCCATTTATCTAGCCCTGGCTTCCTCTTGGTACTTAAGAACACAGGGAACATAGACATTGTCATACCAGATCAGACCAGCAGTCCATCTAATTCAGCACTCTATCTCTGACAGAGGGAAATACCAGATTCTTCAGAGGAAGGTAAAAAAAAAAAAAAAAATCCCATTAGTGGACAATTGAGGAATACCTTTACTCCTTGGTAGTCCAACAGGCCTAGTGATTCTCTCATGTGCTTCCTGGTTCTGATATAACTGGAGAACTTCTTCATATGTTTCTGACTAAATGTTATTCAAAATCCCTCTTAGCCTTCTTAATGTCGTTACATATTGACTACTACAGTATATGCTCCCTCCTGTTGGCTTCACCAGGGATGGGTTATATTTAGGCTTGACAGAATTTGATTTTTTTAGATAATTTTGATGTATAATATCATTTTAAAGAATATTATCAATTTTTATCAATTTTAAATTTTAACAGTTGGGCAAAAATATGGATTTTAAGCAATTTTTAGATTTTTATCCATTTGCATTTTCTCAGTTAGGGAAATTATGGAGGGTGAGATAATGGGGGAGGCTCAGATGCTGAGATTCAAAAAGTTAAAGCTTTATAACTGTTAAAACACAAACTGTCAACATTTGCATGTCAAAATTTTAACCTTACATCAAACTCTAGTAAATTCTCAAGTAGTATTTTTCTTACTTTGCCTATCTGTTAATTTCAACTATTATTGACGGAAATATTTTTCCATCGATTTGTGCATGTACAGTGACATTGACGCATATCGGCATTTACCGATAAAAATCTAATCCTTCCAAACCTAATTATATTTAGCCTCAGATTCCTGAATCTAAAATTAAATTGACCCAAAATAGAATTTAAAAAGCTGTTTAGAAGGAAATGTGCTGAGTTGGCCCAAAGTATTTCTCCCACGGTCCGGTCTCAAGAGAATTCAGGTTGTGCCCTGATGTCTTTGATGTTCTTAAACTCTAGGGCTAGATTGTCAGCAGTTGTAAACAGAAGTCACTTCATTAACTTCAGTGGAGCTACACTGATTCATACCAGCTGAGAATCTGCCTATAATACTGCACTGTGGTCTTATGCACACTTCAAATCCTGCTTTTACCATAAGTGGTATGAAACCAAGAGATTCTTTTTCATATACTTTGCCACACAGTTCTCTCTCTCTCTCTCTCTCTCTCTCTCTCTCTCTCTCTCTCACAAACACATACCTTAAAAGAGACAAGCAAACTTCCCTCAACCCTGCACTCATCAATTCATTGCAGTCTTAGAAAGGAACCACAGTTAAGTTATCCTCTGAGGAGAGCATAATTCTAAACCAAATCTTGACTGTATGAAATACATCTGGTCATGAAGCAATGTTTGTGAGATTTGCTCAGTGAAATGTATATATTTAATTTGACCCCATTGGGCTTCTCTGCATGAATACTCTCTTCAGTTTTCTTTCCATCCCTTGTGTTCTCTGATGCTCAAGCATTGCAGTTTATAAATGCTGACACCCCCCCACCCTTCCTTTTTTCTCCCCAACACATACACAAATGTGCATGCAGTAGGAATACTCAAGAAGACCATATTAAGGATGAGATAATCCTGGTGCAGTGATCTTGCTGGGAGTGTTATGTTATGGGTTCAACAGCATGGTAATGTCTCCCTGGGTTGCCATGCTTGGAGTACTTTAAATTCCTTTGGCAGTTCCGTGCTGTGATTTATGATGGTATTTCTTGCTGTTCATTTTAAGCCTGAAGGGAGAATGCAGGTGAGTCTGGAAACTTCTATGAAATACGCTCTGAGAAGATGCTAGTTTGCTGGTGTTCAAATCTCTTTGAATTGGGGCTCTATCTTAGGGTCAAAAACTTCCCTGTCCATCATCACAGCACTTGCAGTCTGAAATACCCCTTGTAGGCCACATCAACATGCTTTTCTGCTAGTGTTCACATGAGTGGGTCAAGGACAATTACCCACATTTGGGGAAAGAGGATTACTTTCACATCCTAGTCAGCTATTTTCTTAAATGACTCTGGGGAAGTACATGTATGTTTCACAAGAAGACAAGCCAATACCCAGTCTGGGTGCAATACAGCATCTCTCATACGCAGAATGAAATCTTTTCAGAGCCACATGGAATAGCAGGAGGAAAGACCCTTCATTGTTGTTTTCACATTCTGAACTTACATCAAACCAAGATCAATAGGTAGGCAGGTTTTATGAGTTAAATATATGTAGGTGGGGATGTGATTCTCCAGGGCAATGGACCTAGTGCAGTCTCACTGTGCAAAGTGGGCATGAGAAGAGATGTTGTCACTGGTGTGAGAGGCGAATTCTGATTTTACAACATTTACTACACACTTTTTACTGTCTGGGGACGGATAGCTCAGTGGTTTGAGCATTGGCCTGATAAACCCAGGGTTATGAGTTCAATCCTTGAGGGGGCCATGTAGGGAGATGAGGCAAAAATCAGTACTTGGTCCTGCAAGTGAATGCAGGGGGCTGGACTTGCTGACCTTTCAGGGTCCCTTCCAGTTCTATGAGATAGATATATCTCCATATATTTATTTATTTATTTTACTTTGCTTAGGTGTAAATGACTGTAGAAGGTATTAGACCAGGGGTCGGCAACCTTTCAGAAGTGGTGTGCTGAGTCTTCATTTATTCACTCTAATTTAAGGTTTCATGTGCCAGTCAAACCTTTTAACCTTTTTAGAAGGTCTCTTTCTATAAGTCTATAATATATAACTAAACTATTGTTGTATGTAAAGTAAATAAAGGTTTTTAAAATGTTTAAGAAACTTCATTTAAAATTAAATTAAATTAAAATGCAGAGCCCCCCGGACCGGTGGCCAGGACCCGGTCAGTGTGAGTGTCACTGAAAATCAGCTCGCATGCTGCCTTTGGCACACGTGCCATAGGTTGCCTACCCCTGTGTTAGAATGAGGCCCCTAGTGGGACCTGTGATGTTTACAGATAGCTGAGCCAGTTCCTGTTCCCTGCCAGGGCTATTTTGGGCAGTAGGATCATATATAGGGAAAGAGGGTCTTGCAGGCCCAAAGGGCCCGAGGGGACAACAGGGTTCGTTGCCTGGTGTGCGTCGCACCAATAGACACACCAGGGTGGAGAAGCAAACCAAATTTATTCGAGATCTCGAAAAGGCACTCAGGAGACCAGCATGTCTCAAATCAGAAGCGCAGCAAATACAAGCAAGTTTCCCATTTTATAGTCCAAGCTGTTTGTGTGCAAGCCTTTGTTCTGTTTCCCCCTCTACCCCTCCCTTCCCGACAGCAGTTACAGGAGGCATTCCATTGTGGCGTGTTAGAAAAGTTCTCGTCCGCATGTTTGCCTTTGGCCTTGCAAGCTCAGACGTAGTAGACTTCCCCCCTTCCCCCCTCCTTCTTCCTTATCACTACGGCTTCTGCTAGTGTGAGCAAAACTGCAGCTGTCTGCTAAAAAAGCTGACCGTTACATATTCTGCTTTTAGGCTGGTTAGCATTGAGGCTGGTTAAAGTTCACAAGATGGAGTTACTGTGGCTCACTTAGACCCAGAGCAGGGGGGTTTCATCGGCACTTATGGCCTTCCACCCCCCCCGAGTTACCTGGTAGCTATGCCTAGTGACGCCAACAAGGGCATGGCCATATGCCCCAGTCATCCCCTGTCTGCCAGAGCAACCTTTCATGAACTGGGATGGTAGTGCAAAACAGAGCAGCAATCTATTTGGATGTCTGTTCGGGTGGCCCTAGGATCTTTGGGTACATAAAGGAACCTTAAATCTACCTTCACTCCTCTTCTCTCTCCTGAGTTGCACTGTAACCCAGGCTCTGGGACAGCTATTTTCAATTTCAGAAGTCCTTGCTGGCTGGCAAAAGCAAAGTGTCACACTGGGCCAGATTCCAGGCTGGGGTACGGCCTATTTGTGCCATGCTGCTGGTTTAAAACAGTCCTAGAGCCAGTGTAGCTGGCCCTGGGTGGATTTCTCCAATAGAAACTGGTGTATCAGCTCCTAAAATGCCTCCCTCTTCTCCCCTTGGCTGCCAGTATGGACCCCTTGGGGCATTTGCATCCGACACCATTTAGAACAGACCTCTAGTTGCCCTGGTATATGTAGAGGGTCTGTCTCAGCAGCCACCCAGCCCAGTATCAGAGATGGGGAGTGCAAAAATGTCTTAAAGCACAAAACACCCTTTTGCAGAGACCGTCCATCCCTGCACAGTTTGGTGGTCTTTATTCAGTGCAAGAAATAGTCTGCTTACGGAGTGACTTATGGACTGCAATGGCTATTCAGTTTGAAACTGTTATTGGAAGAGAGTTTTAAAGTAATCTAGACTAATTAGCTGATGTTTGCAAAGCCCTTTGAAGATGGAAAGCTCTATATAAATGCTAAGTATTATTATTAAGTGTAAATTGTATTGTTCGGCTAACCCGTAGCTCAATGGAAAAATAAAGAGAGAGGAAAGGGACTGAATGTGGTGATTTATTTAGAAGGGAAGTATATTACTTTAAGATGAATGTAATTATAATCTTTCGCTCAAACTTGCCAGGTTGTAGGGGGAGCAGATACTACCACCATGAAATAAGGGAGTGGGAAGGAAGCTATACAGTTCAGGGTACTGATAACTTCAATCCAGAACAACTGCAGGCCGCAGCAAGGCGAAGTTTCCCCACGTTGCCCGCCATCTTTTCTCTACCCACTGCACTTTAAGACCTGTTGCTGGTGGTGACCGTAGGATCTATGGGTACATAAAGGAGCTGGGTCAATCGTTCTCAATGGTCCAGTGGTCTATGTCCTTTGAGGGTATCAATCAGTACCAGTTCTAATGGTGGATTTTGTTTAATATGGACACTGATGCTCTAGGAACTGGAGTGTTTTAGTCATGCTTTCCAGAAATTTTGTTTAGGAATGGTGTTGTTACAGGAAAGTTCTGTTTCTGTATATATGTAAATATTCAGTTACTAGATAAGGTGCCAGTAAAAGGGGTTAAAGACAACATAGCATAGTTTGGTAGGACCAATATCATTTCTTGCTGTGACTGCAAATGGATTTGTCTAGCAGCTATTTACATCAGCTGTATTACTGATTACTATTTTATATAACCCTAGTGATTAGCACTGTCAATCTTAGCATATAATCACCAATGGTATACTGCAACATAGGTGTTCATACTGCAGTTCAAAGAAAATGAAAGGAACAGTCTGTGTCCTGATTAACTTACCTTGGTTACAAGGTGCACAAGCTCTTGGAGGCATGGATGATCTCTTGCTACAGGTATATACACCACCTAGCACAATGGAAGCCTCTAGGCGTTTCTGTAATTCACATAAATAATAACCAAATAAAGTCTTGGTTCTGTTCTTGGAAAGATGTATATGAGGGCAGATCCCAAAATGGGGGAAGGGATAGCTCAGTGGTTTGAGCATTGGCCTGCTAAACCCAGGGTTGTGAGTTCAATCCTTGAGGGGAACCATTTAGGGAACTGGGGTAAAAATCTGTCTGGGGATTAGCCCTGCTTTGAGCAGGGGGTTAGACTAAATGACCTGCTGAAGTCCCTTCCAACCCTGACATTCTGTGATTCACTGTTACAGACTTGGGCCTCAGTAGCCAAACACTTGGGGTAGACGCTATATCTTTCCACATAACTCCAAAGCCTGGGGTTAGCCCCTGGGCTGACTAGCTGGGTCAAACACTAGTGAGATGTGTTGCAGAGTACCTCTGCAGAGGCTGCTTTTGTCTAATGACTTGTGTGAGTCCTTTCCAGCTCCCATTGTGACTCCCTGGCACTGGTAGATAGGGACATCCACATAGCAATGGTCCATGTGCCTCCTCATCACTGCCCCACTTCTGACCTGCCATGTAAAAAACTTGTGCCAAACCCCCAACATAACCCCCCATCACTACTCCGCCTGTCTCAAGCAGTGGAGTTGCACTGGTCTTGCCAATCCACTCCCATGGCAGTGAGTGTGGTATTAGGGGCTGCACCTTTAAGGGCTGAGCTTCCCAGACAGAGAGACTGGTTGGGCACTCTGCAGCTCTCGTTCTGCACAGCCAGCTGGAAACGGACCCAAAAATAAAGCAGACCTCTTGCAAGCACCTTAAACACTGAGTGATCACTGAACATTGAAGTGGGGGCAGGATTTATCCCATACAGACAACTGCAGCAACTTCCTCTTTTACATAAACCTTCTCTACAACGCCATTATACAGTACTTAATGTTACTTGCAGAGGGCTGGCTCCAGGTTAACGTCTTTCCTGCAGCCACGATAAGAACTTTTCTTCTTTTGTCCTTCTAGGGCTGTAATGAGAACAAATGGAAGTGACCTTACATTGTGGGACACTCCTTATAGTGTTTTAATACAAATTTCATTACACTGCAAGTCTAGCAGGGTATTCATTAGAACATCCATAAAGTCTTTGTGGAGGGCTTATTAGCTAAAACAAGCTATTGAAATTAGCCAATCATTCTATAATTGATCTCCCTGTGAATCTTTTACTGCACTAAGGTGAAGTAAACTGCCTGAGGTTCTGGGAGGTAGGTATTAGAGCTAGGTTATGTGCAAAATAAATACGGTACATGAAACAGATAAAAAACATATGCAAATGTTCATATATCCTCTTCAGTCGCTGCTCCTCCTGACACTAGCTTGAGCCAGGGAGTTCTGATCCAGTTTGGGATCCGGATTTGAACTTCCCCAACATTCCAGTGGATCTGGATTTGGCATTCTACAACAAGCTCGTTTAAACCAGTGTCCAGCATATGCAGTTGTGCAGAATATGGATTTGGATGGGAGAAGTGGTTTGGGCTTTATTTTTAAGAGGTAATGTGATAGGTTTCCTTATCCTGACCAGTAAAGGGTGTGAGGGATGACGTGAAAGAAACGGTATTATTGAGTGGGTGATGATATTGTTACGTAGTTTGCCATAGCGCCTGAGATAGGGGTGTCATTGTGCTAGGCAATGTACAAACATGATGAGAGACAATTTCTTCCCCAAAGAGATTACAGTCAAAATAGACAAGACAATGGGTGGGAAGGGAAACTCAGGCAAATAGATGCACTCAAGTTCACACAGTAGGTCAATGGCATCCTAGCCATTGGGGAAGTTCACTGGCCTATGTTATACAGGAGGTCAGAGATGATCATAATGGTCCCTTCCAGCCGTGGACTCTATGGCCCATGCTGCCTCTTATTATAGCACATACATTAAAGCGTGTCACAAAATAGTAAAGAGATTTGCAAAATACTTTCGAAACAATTTAAAGTCTTCAGGTTCCAGAAAGAACAACTTTTCATTTATTCAAAATGTGTGTGTGAACATGTGTATTGAAATTCTTTTTAGGGGGGAGGTGTTTGTTTTCCCCCAATTTAAATATATATATATATATATTTTTAATGAAAAAAACATAAATTTGAAACATTTCAACCAGTTCTACAAGTCATAAAGATACTAGCCTAGATGTACAGACTTAAACCAGCTACTAACATTGTGCATCAAAACTTCTGCATAGCCAGATGATTCTCACGTCTAGAGGAGTAACATAGATCTTGTTGCTGGGTCAGGCTTGGTAGACTAGTGTCTTTGTGTAACACAGGTACAAGAATCAGAGGGGTAGCCGTGTTAGTCTGAATCTGTAAAAAGCAACAGAGGGTCCTGTGGCACCTTTGAGACTAACA
>NC_048303.1:7076690-7111152 GCF_013100865.1 Trachemys scripta elegans
AATGAAGGGGCGGCGGTAGAGCTGCTGCCAATCGGGGCCCCCCCCCCCCCCCGCCACTTGGGAAGGCAAAAACACTGGAGCCGGCCCTGCCGAGGGTAATCAAATGATGGCAGGTTCTACACTGGCATTTGCCTGGCTGAGATTTTTGCTCCTGTGGCAGAGATACGGGAGTGTTGTCTCACTGGAAAGGAAGTGAGCTCCTCATTGGACATTCAACAGCAAACATACAAGATAGTCATCCCCTCCCGTAACAAGAGTGGGACACCAGGGGACACCAATGTGAAGGGAGCTGGGGGAACAGTGGATGCAAGTTTCTTGTTAAATTGGTGGAAAGGACAGTCTGCCATGTGCCCAATGAGAGCAACAACAAAGAGGCAGATGGCCTGACTCCCCAGGGAACTCGAGTGATCATCACAGAGTTCCCAGTTAGCTTGAAGGAACTTCTACTCCTCCCTAGCAACAATGCACTATGGGTACTTAACATCACACTAGGATGTCCCTAGCGTGGTGGGTCCCAAAGTCCATGTGCTTACTTATTTGGCAGCATTGCCTGAAGCAGCCCCAAATCCAGCCAGTGGATGAGGTTGGCCTAGCTAATTAGTCAAGTCAGCTCTAGTCTCTCATCACCACTTGGCAATCATAGCAGGTTGGATATAAGCTAATACTCACGGTAATAATTGGGAATCTTCAAAACACAGGTAGAAATACAATGGATCGGAGCTGTGTTTGGGGTGGATCTTGTGTCAGATCATATTGTGTATAGGGTCTTGACATACAGACCCATTTCACAAAACTTTTAATGAGCCTTTAATTATAAATAGTTCTCCTCTGCTACTAATGTATTGGCCCAGCATTGTAAGCCCTTAAAAAAAAAAATACTTGTTCTAATCTAGACCCTGTTCCAAATACTAACGCATCAATGTCAGAAACTGCAGTCAAGCACAGCCTGTCCCCAAATCCCAACCTCTCGAAACATGATGGCTCATTAATAACTTAAAAAGGATGATGACACTGATACTATTTATAGGGCCCTGCCAGGCAGGCCTGCCAAAGTTAAGGAAATTAACATGGAAAAATTGTCAACTGGAAAACATTAGTGTTTATCAACAGATCAATCAAACTTCAACTACTGTAAATTGTGCTTTTAGCTAACTAAAATATATCAACAATGACAGTGGTTTGAATGCCTTATTTTGTTACATTTGTGCCCTTGTATCAGTTGCAGTGAAAGAGAGAAAGAGAGACAGACAGACAGACACCTCCACTCCTCGTTCCCCTTTGCCCTCCTGCTCCCCTGACACCTGCCAAATCTCCCACAACTGCTGAGCTCTCAAAAATTACAGCTACATGTTTCAAGATGAGTGGCAAATCGGAATTGCTGAACAAAATTCTCATGAAGTCAATTAAGTGTTAATTAGTTTTGACTGAGGGCACACAAGTCTCTGGCAAGCTAAATAAGTGTCAAGGTGACAAGGCTGTATGCTAAGTACAAGGTTTATGAATAGCATGCATGGAGGAGATATTATGATTTAAGAGGGCTATTTTTTTATTATTCTTTCATCGTTTTTTTCTTATTCTGTCTCTACCTTCATAGATTTAGTGAGAAACAGCGTTACTGCAACAGAAATGTTTTGTCTTTATGTTTCATGTTCACTGTAAACTGTTGGGTAGGAACTATTTATCCTTTAGGGGATGATCAGTGAATTATTGGCACACCAGCCTTAGGAGGAAAATAGCAAGGAGGATCAAGAGAAGAGAGATATGGATAGAAAGGCAGCAGGCCCAAACCCAGCCCTGACTCTTATTCACAAATTCATTGGGTCTTAGAATCACAGAATCATAGGACTGGAAGGGACCTCGAGACGTCATCTAGTCCAGTCCCCTGCACTCATGGCAGGACTAAGTATTATCTAGGCCATCCCTGACAGGTGTTTATCTAACCTGTTCTTAAAAATCTCCAATGATGGAGATTCCACAACCTCCCTAGGCAATTTATTCCAGTGCTTAACCACTCTGACAGCTAGGAAGTTTTTCCTAATGTCCAACCTAAACATCCCTTGTTGCAATTTAAGCCCATTGTTTTTGTCCTATCCGCAGAGTTTAGGAACATTTTTTCTTCCTCCTCCCTGTAACAACCTTTTACATATTTGAAAACTGTTATTATGTCCCCTCTCAGTCTTCTCTTTTCCAGACTAAACAAACCCATTTTTTTTCAATCTTCCCTCCGAGGTCATGTTTTCTAGACCTTTAATCATTTTTGTTGCTCTTCTCTGGACTTGCTCCAATTTGTCCACATCTTTCCTGAAATGCGGCGCCCAGAACTGGACACAATACTCCAGTTGGGGCCTAATCAGCGCGGAGTAGAGCGGAAGAATTACTTCTCGTGTCTTACTGACAACACTCCTGCTAACACTTCTGATCTGAAAGCAAACTTTACAGTTTGGGCCAATCTGGCCAAAGAATCAGGACCTTTGGGGCCCAGGGAGAAGCACACAATGAAGAAAAAACACTGTGACTGAAAAATCACCTTTGATCAAAAACAATACTGTGGTCTATGTGGACTCAAATACAGGTGGTGAATAGCCAGATAATATATCTGCTTCTGTGACTTGAATACCAGATGCAATATTATTGTTTTTTTTAGCTTAATGGAGGTTGGCGTTTAGAGGCCCCACCAAAATCAGGCCCTAGATGTGTTAGATGCTGTACAAACAGTATGTCCTTGTCTTTAAGAGTTTGCAATCTATAGCCCTGATCCTGCAATGATCGAGCTCCCATGCTGAGCTTCTTACATGATCAGAGTCTAAATAGACAAGGCCAGGAAAGGGTGTTAGAAAGGAAGTATTATTACCCACAACACTGAGACAGAAAAATGACCTGCCTCTACCAATGTCATATCAGACGTCAATGACACAGGTGGGAATTCAACCTACGGCTTTAGAGTCCCAGTCTAGTGTCTGAACCAAAAGATTATCCTTACTGGGGAGAGAGCTTTGCAAAAGAATCCACAGTAGAGATGGTGCAGTTTGGGTGAGAGACATGGAACTCTCGACTGTGGTAAAGAGCTGGGAAGAGAGCATTAACTGGAACAACTTAAATGCTTAGTCCATTAATAATGTTGTGTGAATAATTTGGAAGGGTCTAGATATCAGATTGACTGGCTTGCACTTGTTGCTGCTTTGTGGTATGCGTCTGCTACTCTGGAAGCCACAGAGATTCGGATGGCTGAGAGTGTACTGTCAACCCAAGAAATATTTGGAAATGGTTGCTCACAACTTGCAATGTCACTGACCATATCCATCTAATCTCAGTGCTATGACTGAAGACTAGGGATTTGGGGACCATTTCTCTGGCACTCCTGACTGTTGCCAAAACCTCAGCAGATTCACTTAAAATCAGGGATCTATAATTTTTCTGTTAAAAACATTGTTTGATACCAACAAATGAAAAATATAGATCTTTTCCATTTCCCTCTGCAAGCAGGTAGCTGCTGACATGAGCACTGCCTGAAAATGTGGAAAAGGCACAGGACACAATCCAGTTCAATGAGTGATTTGAAGGTGATATAAGACGTATAAGAGGACAAAAAATAATGAATGGTATAGAGAAGGTGGAGTGTTATTTTCTTTTTGTCTAGTCTCACAGAACTAGGAGATATTCATTGAAATTGACAGCTGGCAAATTCAAAACTAATCAAAGTAAATACCTTTTCATAATTACACTATGGAACTCACTGCCACATGATGTCATTAAGACCAAGAATTTAAGATTCAAACAGGAATTGGGAATTTATAAAAGTGAGGCTAACAAGAATGTCCAGAATTATAACAGTGGATCTTATAAAAAGACGTAGGATGTGAAGAAGGGATATAAAATTTCATACTTTGAGGTTTAAGGCAGTTTATAATAGAGATTACTAGGCAACTGATTATGACAGATCTGCCTATTGTGGGCTATTTTTGCACCGCCTCTGAAGCATCTGGCACTAACCACTGTTGGAGACAGGATAGTGGAGTAGATGGGCCACAGGTCTGTTCCAGTAAGGCCATCCCAATATTTCACTAAAGGCCTTTAAAAAAATAGGGGGGGGGGAATGTGGCTAGTGCCCATTTGTGCCAGAAAGATGAGAAAAAGATGCCAGAAAGTTAGGATTTTTTCTTTTTTTTTCAAGTTGTGTTTTACCTCAGAAATATCAGGAATGTCAACTCCGGTGCTTCCCTTGAGGGTAACATGGCAGAACAACCTTGCAAGGGTTGCTTGATCAGTGAGTGTTAATGATGCAGGAGGCAGCCAGTCAGCCACAACAGGAGAACAGCTGAGGAACAAGGAATGACTGCAAGGAAAGCAGGGGATGGGTTGCCTGCACCATGATGCTTCAGATCAGCAGTGTCATGCCTAGGGACATCAGCCTTTCCGAGGTTGAAGGAAAGTCATATCATTGCTTGGGGACTCTGTTGCTGCCATGTCCTTAACCGGCTCTGATCTCGTGGCTGGCTTGCCATTGGAGTAATGTGCCTGAGGAAACCAAGGTCAGGCCATTCAAATATCAGCACCAATCCAGCCAAAACTGGCTGTGACATTGCATCCCATAATGCTTTGTAGAAATATACTTATGAGTGTAAATATGACATAACTGGAATATGTTTTATGCTAGATATGCTTTGTAACATATCTTTGCAAAGGTTATGATCTACTGAATATATTAATCCTATTTGTATGCATGTATCATTTTTATATCTGAAGTTATGAGTGTTGGCTCTATGCTTGTATTTCAAGTGTTTGCTGTAGGAAGCACATAAGGCAGATTTGGTCAACATAGTGTGAAGGAGTTATTCAAGTAATTGAGAGTACTTAACTAACAATGGACATTGAGAGATGCCAATCCACATCTGAGTTTTCCTGGAAATGTTCAAACTAACATGTAAACTATGGCGTCGACCTGCAAAAAGCTGAATCATTCATAGACATGTGACATACCCAGGTGGCTAGTGACTCCATCTTGTGCCTGTGATGTTGCACAGGAGAACAAAGGGGTTTCCACGCACAAGAGAGAATATAAAAGGCCCTGAAAACCCCTCCATTTTGTCTTCTGCTGCTTCTCCACCCCAAAGAGATGCCTGAAAGAAACTGGAACAAAGGACAGTAACTAGGGGGTTTGAGTGATTGCTGGACCCAGACTAGGAAAGAGTCTAGTCTGTGAAAGAAGCTTATTGAAACATCTCTTGAGGGTGAGATTTACCTGAATTTAGTTTCCTACTGTATTAGGCTTAGACTTGCGTGTTTTTGTTTTATTTTGGTTGGTAATTTACTTTGTTCTGTCTGTTATTGCTAAACCCAGGGTTGTGAGTTCAATCCTTGAGAGGGCCATTTAGGGAACTGGGGTAAAAAAATCTGTCTGGGGATTGGCCCTGCTTTGAGCAGGGGGTTGGACTAGATGATCTCCTGAGGTCCCTTCCAACCCTGATATTCTATTCTATTACTTGGAACCACTTAAATCCTACTTTTTGTATTTAATAAAATCATTTTTTGCTTATTAATTAACCCAGAGCAAGTATTAATATCTGGGGGAGCAAACAGCTGTGCATATCTCTCTATCAGTGTTATAGTGGGTGGACAATGTATGAGTTTACCCTGTATAAGCTTTATACAGAGTAAAACAGATTTATTTGGGGTTTGGACCCCATTGGGAACTGGGTGTCTGGGTGTTGGACTCAGGAGCACTTCTTAAGCTGTTTTCAGTGAAGCCTGCAGCTTTTGGGGGGCATGGTTCAGACCTGGGTCTGTGTTGGCAGCAGGCTAGCATGTCTGGCTCAACAAGACAGGGTACTGAAGTCCCAAGCTGCCAGGGAAAACGGGCTCAGAGGTAGTCTCAGTACATCAGGTGGCTGTCCCAAAGGGGTTTCTGTGACCCAACCCATCACACCGGCGATCAGAGCTTGCCCTGGGCATCGTACCCTGGTCATGGTGCAGATTTCTGCTCCCTGGGCATATTTCTACTTCTGTCTCAGGTGACCCAGCAATTCCTTAGCAGAGAGAAGATGGAATCATCATTACTTATGGAGGGTCTTCTAGGAGTTCCAGGTGCCAATACAGTCTTTGCCATTTCCTGGCACTCCCTCACCAACAAGCACACACCATTGTTATGCCTCTGGGATAGAGGTTGGAGCAGCTTCAACATATTCTTCTGAGGAATGCTGAAAAGGAAGCAGGTTCCATGTATTTTGTGGAACATGTAGATAAGAGTGCAAGCACCTTACCTACAGAACATAGATATCAAAGAGCTTTACGACCTGTTTCTTAATTACATTAAGGCCCCTTCCCACCACTCTGGCAATGCACAGGGGCCTTAAAGCAGACACAAGTTATATTTTATGGCCTCTCCAGGGTCCATTTGCACGGACAGAGCAGTGTAAAACTTATACAGACAGACCAAACCATGACTCTGTGGTACATTTGCAATGAGAAGTCACAAGTCAAGGAATGAAGATTCTACAAAAGAAATTGATCTATCCTGGAATAGGTCCTGGTCACTGTACAGTTAAAAAAAATAAGTTGCTATTGTTGGTGAGTAAATGAGGTTGAGGTAGAGGAGGCAGTGTTGCCTAGAGGGCAGAGTAGTGGAGTGGGACTCAGTAGTTGTGGGTTTTAACCATGACTTTGCCACTGATCTGTTGTAAGACCTGGGGCAAGTCACTTCACCCCCTTCTGCCTCATTTCCCCCCAGCTGTGAAATGAAGATAACGTTGTTGACTTCCATTGCAAAGTGCTTTGAGATCTATGGATGAAAAGCACTATAAAAGAGCTAGGTAAAATTATCAGAGCACCCATCCGCTCATTCCCCTTATCAAACAAGAGTCTGACCCATTGAGAAGTATACTAGACCTGGCCTGGGGGTAGTGGTTGAATCCTCCACAAGCTCACAATTGTGAAAAAGAAGGCTTTACATCCATTTTATGAATGAATACTTGTGCATTGTATGCAGGGCCGTCTTTTGGCCAATTCCACCAATTCCCCCGAATCGGGCCCCGTGCTTAAGAGGGCCCCACGCCCAGTGGCAGGGACGCCCAGAGTGGGAGCAAGTGCCAGAAAATCCCTTCCCTGGCTAGAGGCACCTTTTTAATTTTTACTCACCCGGCGGCGCTCCAGGTCTTTGGTAACGGGTCCTTCACTTGCTCCAGGTCTTTGGCGGCGGGTCCTTCAGTGCCACCAAAGACCCGGAGCAAGTGAAGGACCCGCCACCAAAGACTAGGAGCGCGGCCCGGTGAGTACAAGCCACACGTGTTTTTTTTATGTGGTTTTTTTTTTAGTCATCCCTGCCGGGGCCCCGTCGAAACTGTTCGAATCGGGCCCCGCACTTCCTAAAGCCAGCCCTGATTGTATGTAGATTCTTCTGTCCCTGCCACTCAGTTGGTCCATCTTCACCATCTACCTTCCCATCCAGAGCCGTCCTTTGGGTACGACGAATTGGGGTGACTGCCCCGGGCCCGTGCTTTGGGGGGGCCCGC
This sequence comes from Trachemys scripta elegans, assembly GCF_013100865.1. NCBI lineage: Eukaryota > Metazoa > Chordata > Testudines > Emydidae > Trachemys > Trachemys scripta. Next base: position 7,084,196 of record NC_048303.1, read on the forward strand.
ACTTCAATAAAATCATGAGGAGGCGGGTGGGAAGGTGAGGCGGGAAGGTGAGGCAAGTGGGCGAGTGGGGTGAGGAGGCGAATGGGGAGGCAAGCAGCAGGCGGGCAGGCGGGGGCAGGGACAAGGAGGAGCCCCCCTACCAAAACCTCCCCCTCCCTCTTAGCGCCTACCGCGGATCAGATGTTTCATGTCAGGAGGCTCTGGGAGGGAGGGGAGAGGAGCAAGGGTGCAAAGCGCTCAGCGGAGGGGGCAGAATTGGATGGGGAAGAGGTGGGGTCAGGTTGGGAAGAGGCGGGGTGGGGGCAGAGCAGGGGTGGGAAGAAGCAGGGCGGGGGGTGGGGCTTTGGAGGAAGGGGCGGAGTGGGGGCAGGGCCCGGGCTGAGTTGGGGGAAGCACCCCCTGGCAGATTAGAAACTTGGCACGTATGTCCAAGGCCCTGCACCCCCCTAGGGATGAACCCGTTCCCAGCATATGGGATCTGAATAGCAGGACCATGAGATTCATCCTTCTAATTTCTCCTTTGGAAGAGGACACACACTTTCGTATGTCTGGGTCTGAGAGTGGAGGTGCTGGGGGTTAAATCTGTAGAATGTTGCAGTTCTTGTAAATTTATATTCATGGTACATTTATGAGCTGTTCACAAAGGATTAATAAACTAGGAGGCGTGGTAGATACACTAGAGGGTAGGGATCGGATACAGAGGGACCTAGACAAATTAGAGGATTGGGCAGAAAAAAACCTGATGAGGTTCAACAAGGACAAGTGCAGAGTCCTGCACTTAGGACGGAAGAATCCCATGCACTGCTACAGACTAGGGACCGAATGGCTAGGTAGCAGTTCTGCTGAAAAGGACCTAGGGGTCACAGTGGACGAGAAGCTGGATATGAGTCAACAGTGTGCTCTTGTTGCCAAGAAGGCTAACGGCATTTTGGGCTGTATAAGTAGGGGCATTGCCAGCAGATCGAGGAACGTGATCGTTCCCCTTTATTCGACATTGGTGAGGCCTCATCTGGAATACTGTGTCCAGTTTTGGGCCCCACACTACAAGAAGGATGTGGAAAAATTGGAAAGAGTCCAGCGGAGGGCAACAAAAATGATTAGGGGTCTGGAGCACATGACTTATGAGGAGAGGCTGAGAGAACTGGGATTGTTTAGTCTCCAGAAGAGAAGAATGAGGGGGGATTTGATAGCAGCCTTCAACTACCTGAAGGGGGGTTCCAAAGAGGATGGAGCTCGGCTGTTCTCAGTGGTGGCAGATGACAGAACAAGGAGCAATGGTCTCAAGTTGCAGTGGGGGAGGTCCAGGTTGGATATCAGGAAAAACTATTTCACTAGGAGGGTGGTGAAACACTGGAATGCGTTACCTAGGGAGGTGGTGGAGTCTCCTTCCTTGGAGGTTTTTAAGGCCCGGCTTGACAAAGCCTTGGCTGGGATGATTTAGCTGGGAATTGGTCCTGCTTTGAGCAGGGGGTTGGACTAGATGACCTCTTGAGGTCCCTTCCAACTCTGATATTCTATGATTCTATGATTCTATGATAATAGATGTTTTAATAAAGATTTACCCAATAGTTATAGAGACCAAGTTCATAGTCTGTTCATAATTATGGCTTATAATTTTCTGTAACACTTAACTCTATGGTTATAACCACCCAGAGCATATACTACTTCTTTCTATACTATACTTATAACATCTATTGACTAGGGCTGGCTGGAAAACAATTCCAGGTCTCAAAACATTTTGAGGTTTAAAAAAAAAAATGTTCCAATTCGGACAAAAATCAAGATCTTTCAAAACAGGGAAGGCTCTCCCTCTATAGCCTATAGTTCAGGGACCTAGCTGAGCATGTGGGAGACCCAGGTTCAACTCCCTACTCTGCCTGGGTCATGGTAAGAACTTGAGGGTTTTTCTTCGCTACCGGGGTAAGTCAACCTAAGTTATGCTACTCCAGGTACGTGAATAGCTGAAGTCGACGTAGCTTAGGTCGACTTACTGTGGTGTCTTCACTGCGCTGCATCAACGGGAGATGCTCTCGAGTCGACTTACCTTACTCTTCTCGGAGAGCTGGAGTACTGGGTTTGACCAGAGAGCTCTCTGCCATTGATTTAGCGGCTTCTTCACTAGACAAGAATCGATTGCAGCAGTGTTGATCTCCCCATAGTGAAGACAAGCTCTGAATCTGGGTCTTCCACATCGGAAGCCAGTTCCCTAAGCCCTGGGCCATAGAATGAAAGTGTGTGTCACTGGTTGTCTTGTTTCTTTGAAACATGATGGTATTGACAAAACAGCATTTTTCAACAGATAAAATCTTGGCAAAAATATTTCAACCAGCTCTCCTATTAACCCTTTGTAAATGATTTATAAAAATGTGCAAATATAAAGTGTGACCATAATCTTTGACATCCATGTTTCATATTTGAAATAGTGTGAATTCTGTAAGGTGCAGGGCATTTGATCCTGGGCAGCGGCCTATTGTAGGAAGAAATCACCCTGATTTGAAAACAGTACTGGGCATTAATTTGGGAAGAACAGGAAGTTAGAAGTAGTGATCCGTTGTCTTTTGGTTCTATATTGACAATAACAAATTTGATTTAAAAGCTAAAATGGGATCTGATTGGTTGTTGAGATGTTACATCCATGTCTATAATACTCAGGTAAAAGGAGCCTGACCATTTTTATAATGGTGTGTAAATTCTATTTCACTATGGCATCTCCAGACAATGCATTTTAAGGTGATTACAGCATTTCCAAAATCACAGAAAGCTGTGTAGTCTGTTACCCCGTTTGTGATGTGTTGCAATCACACAGACAAGGCACCGGTTGGTGGGTCTTGCTGCACAGACATTGAATAGGAAGGATTTCACTGCAATGCGCTGAAAAATGCTCACTGGCAATTGGTATTTGTCAGCTTATGCAGAACTTCCCCCTTGTCCTTTACACAACACATGACTTGGCTGATTCTTCCAACAGTTTATTACATCTCTAGAACCATCTTTGCTTGTTATTTGACACCCTTCAGGCTGCTATTTACTAGTGTCACTTGTGCCTGTTGATGAGTCTGATGAAATTAGAAAGTGAAGAAAGAAGGAGCTTTTGATGATGTGGAAAAACGTTGAAGACTTTGAGTTATTATGATGAACCTGTTATATTTGGAACAATTTCGAAATCAGGAGCCTCTCTCAGGCTGCACCTATTATTGCCCTTCAAATTCTTGTCAGCCAAAACCTTTCTGTGGTGCTGAAGTGTGTGGGCTGAGGACATGCTCGACAACACACGGAGGAAGGCATTTAACTTTAACACTTGTCAAATTTTCTTTATTCAAATGTACAGTGTAGTGTCTCCCGGTCCTGGAATCTTCCTTAAGGCTTCCCGAGGCTAGCTCCGTTTTCCCTTACTTCAGCTCTGTGCATCTTACTGTACATCACTGCCTCCATCTGTCCATCCAAGGAGCAGAGCTGGGTGAATAACTGATTTATTTTGTTTTGTTTTGTTTTTTTGTTTGGTGGCCAAAATAAACACACACAACAAAATTAAAAAAAAAAATCAGTTAGGGTCCACCCAAAGCAACATTTTTTTTTCAGTTTTTCTTGCTGAAACAATATTTCAGGTTGAACAAAACATTTCATTTGACTTGAAATAATTAGGTCAATTTCAAAAGGAATCATCATTTTGTAGTGGAAAGTTGAAATGTTTCAATATTTTCAAAACACTTTGATTTTTTTTCCCCTCGAAAGTCTCCAACCTTTTTTTTTTGCCAAAACTATTTGCCAAAATCCACCCAAATCTGTGAATAGTTTTGGTTGCCCTGACACCATATCTTTCAGCAAATAAACTATTTGTACAAACATTTTCACCCAGTTCTGCTAAAGAGAGCCCCTTAGAGCTCCCTCCCCTCTGCCTACGTCCAACCCTTTTCTTGGTCTGAGGACTCAGACATAGCAAATCTGAACACATGCTTCTCGCCTGGCACCACTAACAGATTTCCAAGCCAGTACGAGAACTGCGGGGTTGATCCTGTGCCCTAGACACTGTTCTGATGGCAGATAGAGCGACTGCTGAGAAGCAGCAACTGGCTACTAGGGAAAATCCCCCTAGCACAGTAGCAGTATAGAGTAATATATAGATAGCCCCATACTGCCTTGCCCCTCAGAGGCCCAAGCATGGGGAGCATGCCAGGGAAGAGAGGGGGAAGTGGGAGCTGGAAGTGACATGATCATAGCCCTGAGTGCTACAGGAATTTTGGGCTGGGGTGCAACTTATGGGCACCTGACTTTCTCTAACTTACACGAAGAGCTCTATCAACCTTTTCAGCCACCAGAATCTGGGTAGCACAGATCTGACTTAAAGCTACCTTTACTTTCCCTCCCCACCAGCTGTTTTTTTTCTCTACTGTGCCTCTCAGCCAAGATTCTGCCCCTGGTGATATGCAATACTGCAGCAGGATGCCGTATCAGAGTGGACTTACCAATGGCATGACTTCTCCTGGTTGGGTATGACGTAGTAGGCTCTCCTCATCTGGACCCCTGCCAACAACCGCTCTAGCCCTGCGGTGGTCTGCTTCTTTTCATGCCTCAGCCCTCCTGCCCAGTCACTTTAAAATCTTTCAGAGATGACTGAAAGTCTAAACTAACTGTAGTCCTGTGGCCTCAAGCCCACTCTTTTGCCTGGGTCCCAACTCTCTAGTCCTTCACTCCTGGTTTCTGGGGTCTTTGAACCTCCTTTTCCAGTGGCTGGTAGGGGAATCTCAGTCCCTCTCTCTTCTCTGGGTTTCAGCCCAGGGATCCAGTAGTAAGCAAGCAAGGTCTGTTTATTCAGTCCCTGGGCTTCCTCCTACCCAGCTGCTTCCTATCCTCAGGCTTTTCCCACCAGCCCCTTCAGGGACTCACTGAGTACTTGCATTCCTCTCAGGCTTCACCATTCCTTCAGGGCTGTGGCTCGCAGGATTCCCCATGGAGTTCTCCAACAAATCCCAGACCAACAGTGCAAATTCAGACTGCTTCTGCCCTCCCTGCTATACCAGAGCTAGCAAAGTCTATCCAGTCCAGTACCTTGTCTTTGTAGCCTCACCGCTACAGAGGAAAGCATAAATACTCCATATGTTACCTAATTGTGCAGTAATATACCACGGGAGTTTGTCCCTTGCTGGTCTTGCTATTGACTCATCTGAAACCTGGAAGTACAGGAAATCTCATGAGAAAACCTTGTCCTCTCAAGATTTCCAGATGCCAGAGGTTTTAATAAAGTTCAAAGAAGCATCCAAACTTCAGCATGCTTCTCCCAATGCAAATGACCCTCTGAAAATGTTGAGATTCACTCCTTGCAAAGCAGTGGCCACCTGTGCATTGTTGTTCCCCCACCGTATTTCACTGCTGGTTCTCAGTTTTCAGAAAGTTGATTTTTCCTTGCTGATGCATAAAAGTTATCAGCTTATCAGTTACCCTTTTATTTTTGTGCTCCATGTGCCATGCATTGCACCGAAACTTATTGAAAATGTTGTCAACAATCAGCTTTACAAAAGCTCTGCACATTGTCTGCATAAGAGCCCTGTTTTGACGAGAAAATGACTATTAATGAGAACATGTTCTTTTCTGGCATCAGACTCCAAGAGACACAGGTCATAAATCTCTTTGATCTTCTTGCAAAAAAGCTAGAATCAAGGAAAACAGCAAGTTCATTCTTTTTTTTTAAAGCTTCTGATTGAAACAATTCCATTTAGTAACGAGTAATTTATCATGCTTTTTTTTTTCTTTCCTCTCTTCCCATGCCTGTATTTGTTTTCGAGTCTTCATTCAGACACACCAGCAAATTTTTCCTGATGTATAACCCACCTGTTTACTTTTTTAGGGTTTTTATTTTTTAGGGAGGGAAGGAATGTGAGGCTGGGGGTGGGAAGTAAAAAACATTGTCAAGAGAAAGAAACAAAAAGAAAACTATAAACGTGAAGAAGAATCCTAATCTTCCAGTTTGGTCAGTGAGTAGCTGCCTGCCACAAATGTGTCAACACTGCCATCTCTTGCCTCTTCACTAAGTTGGGCTGGAAATTGTAGGGCACTGGGAGTTGGGGATGCACACACATACACACACACAGAGCTCTGTTTCTCTGCAGAAAGGTGAGTCTATTCCCTCACTCCCCCGTGTTGCAATGTATCTTAAAGAGAGATTCTTTTTAATTGCTTTACTTCATTCTGTATCCATGATGTAGCTCCACATTCACCATAATACAAACATGCTGGGGTGAGTAAACGCACAGCGAGGGATATACCTTTAAGATTGTAATGTGAGTTATCTTTAGCCATGCTGAGGAGGAGAGACAATCTGTGCTATCATCAAAAATGATCCATTTAAGCTTCTCTCTCTCTCTTGGTGTGATGACACTTTGCCTGCATGTGTATAAATACACACACTGTATATACAGCAGTACACACGTGCAAAATATAACATGAGCAAAATATAACTGTTTGGGAGCTCGATGTTCTATTAGAATCTGAACTTTTCTTATGATAGATTCATTCAGATTTTGTGTGTGTGTGTATGGCATCGACAGCGATTTAGGTTGCTAGGTCATTAAACATCATGTTAAACAAAGGCAGTGGCCAATATTTTGCATCTTATAACGGTGATCTATAGCAGTATTATTGTTTCATTGAGATAAACTCACAAGTGCTGCATAGTCATTTGTCAGTGAGCAATGTTGTTTTCTAGGCTGGTGCAGACTACAGTCCAAGGCTTACATGCACAACACTTTAATTGTAATATCTTAGCACAAAAGGTACTTCATCTTTTCTTATTATTGTTATTATTCTGTGGTGTTTGTAGTAGCAGAAATATGTGTGCTTTTCAAGTGAACGTCAATGAAAGTTTGAGGTTTACAGTAGACACTGATTTCTCAAATTAAAGGGAAGAAAACAAGTGGGACAGACACCATGATTTAAATGTCTATCTCCACTATTTTGCTGCAAGCAACCAAAAGAAATACAGACACTCACCTCTTCAGACCACCCTGACCTAGGGCCCAATCCATTGCTGATTGAAGTACATGAACAGATTGCCATTGACTTTAATGGGCCTCGGATCAGGGCCTTAAAGATAATCATGATTAGATAAATTTGCAGATGTGCTGATTCATTCAGGTGGCTCATTTTGTTCTGAGGCACTGGGTGACAAATAGAAGGAGGAGGGCACATAATGGTGCTGGAGCAGCTGCCTATAGGATAGGGTGTAAAATTAGGTGCCTGGGCTGAGTTACTATGGTGGTTAGATGTTGATAGATGTTTGTCTGTGTGTGTGTGTTCCCTCTGTATGCCACCCCAGCCCTGCGCAGACAGTTGGCACAGCAGACCTCGAGCGAACCACTCAATCACCACAAGATCTGTTAAGGGATGAAGGCATCCGGTCAGGTTTATTGTCGACGAAGCACGCCCCACAGACTTTACCAGACCACTAATACATGTATGCCCGTAACAATGGACCAGCTCAGTGAACAGTGGAATTTTTCTTTCCTCCCTAGGCTAGACAAAGATACTCCCTGTGAGATACATCTTTATACCCTGATACAAACAAGTTAGCACTGCTCCTCTGACGTGGCTAGTTACTACTCATATCTTACACGTTGGTTTGATTAAAGCATTTCTATTATATACTGTTATCCTGATCTTATCTTTAAGGAGGTGTCAGCATATTCCTATTATTTGGGGAATGTTTTTTTACCATCCTTGATACTGGGATGTTCTGGTACCACTTGATATTGGGATGTGTTTGCGTGAGTACTCTGTAACTAGCACTTTTTAGGAATGTGTATTTCTGCAATATCAGCCCTGTTTTTGCCAGATTCTGCGGGCAGGTCCTGCCTCATACCAGGCCTCTCATACAAGGGCTTATGTCTCAGCCTTTTTTCCTACTGCAACTATCTTCCCATATCCTAAGAAAACTGCTCCGGATTCACTTTCCATGCATAGTGGGTTAGTGTATTGCCAATATACGGGTCTGTAATGTTAAACATGCAGAACCCCATGGCTGTTTTGCAGACCTGCCATAAGCTACTTCCTTCCCTTCCTCTATATGTATCTCTTTGGCTTTGTAATTACATTTTAGCACAGTTAGAAAGCAGTATGTGTGTGAGTGTGTGTGTGTGTAGGAGGTGAGATAGTTAATATAAGGCCAGCAGTACTAAACCTGGGAGTTGCCCACACTGCAGAGCAATTGCTTTATCAACAAACCACAGGTGTACAGCACCAGAGCAGATAAAAACATATAAGACACAAGATGACAGTGCTGTGTCCAAAATACATTCATCACCCAAGGTACACTTGTGCATCTGTTAAACACGGTGGGTATTTTACTTGCTTTGTTCCAGAGACACTGAAGTAGGTGACCATCTTGTCCCCTTGCAATGTGGTTGGTCCAAAATCTTGCCTTTATAAACTGGCACCTTTTCTTACACAAGGTGTCTGCTCCCTGTGTGTCACATCCGATCATCTTTTTTTCCTTTACAAATACAAACAAGTTTTATTCCTGTTGGCGCTGCACAGACAAAGAAGAGCAACTTGGATTCTATTGTGTTCCTGGTGGACCAAACTCTGCGGGGTCCATAACTGAGCCAAGCTCTCACTGGAGTTGATGAGAGGTTGGTGCCATTCAGGGCCACATAATTTCTTGATTATGAATGAGCAGAGCCTTCCAGTCAATTCCATCCCTGCTTAATTTAAATTGTGAGGTGCTCAGAAATTAGGGTAAAGATGGACAGAAAAGAATCTAGGTAGAAAAAGCGATTCTCTCTCTGATTTGACCAAAGTCTCTGAAACCAAATTGTTTGTATTGAAACTAACGCAAACTCCTACCCTTTTAGATTCGTGTTGATCACATTGGGCAGGTGCCACTGGGTAATTTGATCACTGGTTAAAGAAAGTTGCCATTGAATTAAACATACGGATAACAAGATCAGCTGCTGATTTCAATCAACTTGCTAGGAACAGAGTTAATCCAGAGAAGAGGCAGGCCTTTACGAAGGATTCAGAGCTCCTGACAAATGAAGCAAATCTAAATTCTGGGTCATCTTACACCTATGGTCTGGGAAGGATTCTGGTGGGAAGATGGCACAGGACAAAGAATGAAGCAGAACACTGACATTAGCACTCCCTGATCCCTAGAGAGACACCGAGTGTCTCTCTGTGTCACCCAGTGGAGCTCCATGAACGAAGCTAAACCCCATGTGTCTGATAGCAGGCTGCAGATGTGGGACAGGTTGGGGATGGAGGAATGTGCTGCACTCTTCACCAGCACTGTATCCTCCATCCCAGGAGGCCTTCTGACTGTTTCTGCCCGGTGCAACTTCAGAGCATCACTGGCTTAGTCACGTGATCTCCACCCTCTCGGGAACCAGGCTCCAAATGGGCCCTAGGGTTATACATAGGGATAATCTCACAATGTAGTGTCACCACTCATTCGGTATAACTCGAGAATGCTCCCATGTCACTTAAGTCAGAGAGGCACCTACCTAAAGTGATGCCCAGGGGAGAAATCTTCCAACTGCAGGGTACCAGTAGCTTCTATTGGAGTCAGTGGGAGTTGCTGGCATCCTGCAATGGGAGAATCAGTCCCCTGTGTAGCTCTTTGGAATGATGCATTGCAGCCTGGATCCTAGAAGAAGACTCAGGATGTGCTACATAATGGAATGCAGCTGGTTAAATGAAATATTCATTCTTTCCATCAAGTGCGCTTGGAAATGTACCCAATACACACTGGGATGTATGAGAAACACTAACTATTGGAAAAAGCAGGTTTCATCTTCTCTTTCTCCCCATGCTGTCCCAGCCTCTCTCTTGCTTTCTTTTCCCTCTCGCAATAACCTTCTCTCTTTTTTAAGCATTCTCACAGAAATACACATATTTATCATGTCCAACTCAAATACCCACTTCCAAACAGAGACACCATCCAGTGTGGTGTGCCAGCCCCATGTCACTTTCAAAAGGTGGAAATATCCTGCCAAAACATCTGTTCCTCCTGGGGAAATTTGCACACTAATTGCCCACAAAAATGTAGATCAAGTATTTAGCACCCAAAGGGACACTGTACAATAGGAAGCATGAATACAAGCCAACTCATTCTCTCCAACCCTTCTCCCCTTCCTCCACCCAGCCCAGGTTTTGTTAATAAGTGAGGCACGGTCCCTTCCAGAGCTCTGCCCGGGTGGTGAATTTCCTCACCAAGGGTGTGGGATGGTAGATACCAGGCAGAATCTATCCCGCTAGTAAGAAAACTATTATGTTTACACCCATGGTTATATGTTTGTACAATACCCAGCACAATAAGGCCCTGATCCCTGATTGGACCCCAATGATACAAATGATAATAATTAACAACAACAACATCAGTGCTATCCCCCAAGCTGACATCAGCTAACAGACAGCTCAGTGTGCATTATCACTGTTTGGTTTGCTTCACAGTAACATAGGCTTAGCCCAGTTCAATGGTTCATTAAAGGCTCCTAATATTCTTAAGGCTGCTTCTCTATAAAACTACTTGAGAAAGGATTCTAAATCTTACCCAACTCCTCCATTTTATCTTCCAGATATAAATTACATTACATCTGAGCCTGCATCAGTGAGATCTGTTATGAATTCTTTCATGGGTAATTCATTTCTTTCTTTTCCATGCCATTGTATGATATGTTTTTTGTGTCATTAGATTGCCAACTATTCACTGTAAAAGTTTCTTAGGAATCCCTAAAACATCTGACGTATCCGATAATCTGAGAACCCAATTTACTATTTCTCCTCTTCACTTTTCTTACAATTACTGTTATGATTTCCCCCCGGAATGTTTTAACTTTTATACACCCTCAGCATAGGCTTAGAATCACCCTGACCATCAGAACAGTTCCAACAACTCTTGCAGTTACTCATATCAAGTCTACCCTCAGGGTCCAACAAACAGACCAGACTCACTAATGTGCATTCGTGTAAAGGAAACCCACCACATTTGGCAAATTAGCAAGTGGGCAAAACAAAATATGGTAAGATCTGAGATGCTGCAGCTTTCATTTAGTTTAGCAATGAAAGCCTCATTTCCGATATTTGGAACGCTCTGCCATAGCATACTGGTGTACTAAATCTGCAGTGTGGCTTATTGGGTAAGAGCAAATAAGATTTTAGTAATAGGGGTTTGGAGACTTCCCGAGGGGGCAGATTATCCCACACCTGCCTACTACAGGGTTCCTTGAAGCTTCCCCTGAGGTAACTGGTACTTGCCACTGTTGGAAACAGGCCATTGGGATAGACCAGCCACAGGTTTTGTAGATTCATAGATGCCAAGGCCAGAAGGGACCATAGTGATCATCTAGTCTGTCCTCCTGCATAGCACAGGCCAGAGAACTTCCCCGACAAAAATTCATAGCGTGTATCTTTAAGAAAAATATCCAGTGTTAATGAGGATGGATCACTCGATGATTATCTGTTCTGCTCATTCCCTCTGAAGCACTTAGAATCATAGAATATCAGGGCTGGAAGGGACCTCAGGAGATCATCTAGTCCAACCTCCTGCTCAAAGCAGGACCAATCCCCAGACAGATTTTTACCCCAGTTCCCTAAATGGCCCCTTCAAGGAGGGGGCTCACAACCCTGGATTTATCAGGCCAATGCTCAAACCACTGAGCTATCCCTCCCCCCTGACATCGGCCACTGTCAGAAGACAGGACACTGAGCTAGGTGGACCCTTGATCTGACCCAGTATGGCTGTTCTTACGTTCTTGAACCAGCTTAGCAATTCCTTATTTCCTAATATGAGACCTCACCTCAGCACAGTATTCATAACTTTTTACTGAGACTTGAGGCAAGCGTGAGAGGTGCTTTCTGAGAAGGATAGGGCTTGGGGATTAGCAAAGTGAGAAACCAGAGAGGCTTGGCTCCAATCTGGGCCTGATCCAAAGCCCACTGAAGCTGCTGGGAATCACATCATTGACCACAGTGGGCTCTGGATCAGGCCCCTTATGCAGGGTTTAAATCTACAGTTGCTTCATTACCAGAGCCCTCGTTCTTTCAATACGTTCCACTCACATTTTTGACCCCTTGTTTTTTCTCAGCACTGCATGTTCAGGTCGGTGACAGGTCAGGTATATGGGGTCATTCTTGAGATCTCTTCTAGCAGAACAGAATAAATCACTGCACCCGATAGCTTTTAAAAACTGCTTTTCTTTCACATTAATAGTTCCAGGGAGTAGTTTGCACTGGTTCAGGTAGCTCATCCCCATATATGGTTGCTTTGCACCGAATGTTTGTCACTTAGCTTTGCTTTGCTTCGCTTTCTGTTTCCCAACACCTCAGGAAAACCCTCTTGTCTGTCCCCATCCTAAGGCTGTCCTTGATGTGGTGGCTGGATAATATTACTTTCTTTTAAGTGGTAATACTGAATTCTGTATACTGCTTTTGCACCCTTTCACACAGCAAGCCTCTGAGTATGACCCCCCTTATAAATTAAAAACACTTTTTTTTATATATTTCACACTGTTACAAATGCTGGAGGTGAAGTGGGATTTGGGATGGAGGCTGGCAGCTCGCGACCCTCCTCCCCCCCCACATAATAATCTTGGGACCCCCTGAGGGGTCCCAACCCCTAGTTTGAGAACCCCTAGCTTAGCAGGTCTGACAACTGTTCCAAATTTCTGTACTATATATATATATATATGTATAAGAGTTTCTGTAATGATTTAATGATGGATGTTGATGGTTAGAGGCTGCCTCTCTCTCCCTTAACGGTATGCATAAAGCAATAGGGCATCTGTGAAATATGGATGTGTAAATCTCAGAACAACACCAGTAGTTTGTGTGTTTTCTATTGCCCAGAACCTACCATTTGCGTTGCCTGCATGTTTTATTTATTTGTCCATGTATTGCTTCTGATTTTGGGGGGGGGTATTGGAAAGATTTCTTTGTGTCTTTCTTATTGTTTGTTTGAGAATAGAGACAGTGGCGTGAGTTTGGATAAAATTAGAACCGTCCCCGTTCAAACATGCACCTAAAACATGACCCAGTCCCAAACCGATGGGTCACTGAGGTGTAGAAATACTGCACTATTCTCTTGCCTGGATTTCTGAATTATTGCTGATTTGGGGAACAGGATGTAGTCCCAGGATTCTCTCAAGAGAAAAATGTCCTTGAGATATTTCCAGCCTAATCTTGCATACTCAAGACGTTCAGTTAGCTCAGGTAGATTCCAGATAAACATCTTTTGTGTGTGTATCCAAAATGAATCTGAACTGTAAACCTATGGAGGTTCACTCGTCACTTGACTCATCACCTTGGCATATTAAATTAGCCTTCCTTTCAAAGATTGCAGTGGACATGAATTGTAATCTTTGCTTGCTTTATTTAATTATACTGTTGAATAAGATGCATAGGAAACTACTGTAAGAAAGAACATGAGAATGAGAGAGAGAGAATCATTGGAGAAATATCTGAGTTAACATCTATTCATGTAGTTTCAGAAAAGTGAACTGTCTATCTTGGGAATTTTGCACTGATACTCGGTCTGTAGTTTCTTAGCACAACCATAATTAAAAGCTGACCCGGTGCCACAGGAGGGGCAATCTGAGTTCATGGAAACCAGCACTGTCTAGTGAATGGGGTATGGATTGGAAAAAAGAAACTCCTACATGCTAACCTCTGCTCTGACACTGACTCCCCGATGGCCTTGGTCAAGTCATTTAACCTTCCTGCCTTAGTGCTTAATTGGCAAAGCAGAGACAATAACATTTCCCTCCTTCATAGGGTGTTGTGATAATGAAGGAATTAATGGCTGTGAAGCACTACTTAAGTGCTAAAATTCATCACTATGCCAACCCTACAGTAGCTTGTGGTTCTTTCAGCCTCCAGAGTGGTAGCTTATTTGAAGAACTGTCCCTTGCAAACTTTTCCAAAAGATTGAAAACTATGCACGGGCCTCAGCACAAAGCCGCCGGCTTCTGCTTCGGCAACAGGACTTTTAGGTGATGGAGGGGACTGAACGATCCTGCTCTCAGTTGATATTAGTATGTAATCATTTTGATAACGATCACCCAAATCTATCAGGCAGGACCTGTGCCCAGCGGTGTAGGGGTGGTGACACACGGTGACAGAGAAATTTGTTCCACAGAGGTGGCTCAAAATGCTAAGGCCAGCTGTGCCAATGTTCCATTGCAGAACTCTGACTCTTTACAAACTCCTTGGGCCTCTGCAGCGTGGAGGCTGCTGCAGAGAATAGCAGTGGAGCTATTTGTTGAATACCATGCAATGCACATTTATTTTGGACAGCATTCTTCATGCAGACCCACCCAACCTGCTTTACGGAGTTAAATCATTTATAGAAGCAGAGCAAAAAGAGAATTAAAAAAAAAAAAAAAAAGGTACAGGCTAGTGGAGGGCGTGAGAGAGGGCATCATGTTTTCAGATGAGATTTAAAATGAAATGGAAAGTCTCACAAGGCACAGAAAGTTCACAAAGCAGGAGCCATAGAGAAGGCTCCCTCAGAAGGGCAAGGTTGCCCGGAGGGACAGAGGGAGGCCAGCGTTAGATGAGGAGAGGAAGTTAGAAAGAGAGACAAGGTCTGTGAGGTAAGCACAGCTTTCAAACGTTTTGAGAGATGTCAATCATTTTAGTCTCTACACTGCCTACGTTCCTTACAAACTTGGCATTTCCTCATTTCTACTGTTAAAAACTGTGTACATTAGAAATAAAGATTCATGAAGCTGAGGTTGTAGAAAGAGTCCTTGACACCAGCTTTCTGATGTTACGGCATGAATATTTGTTGAGCTCCTCATTTTGGGTCTCTGTCACAAATCATGTGGGCTTTGGCACGCTGAAAGGCATGCAGGTGGGGTGCGTGCGGTAAGGCACAATAACAGTAGATCTCACTCCACTTCGAAGTAGTGCTGACTACTGCATCACTTCCAGTTTCTCACTTGTAAACCCATCTATTTGCTCATAAAATGGACATCACATGGATGATCTCCCAGACGCATTGTAACTGTCCTTAGCCTTCCTGTAGGCCACTTTCAACCCCTTGACTATTCCCCACCACCACCACCACCATTGGTCTTCTGGTAAAATTCCCAGCCTGGTGAGAAACTCTTTCATTTGCAGAAGCCTGGGGTTTATCCTGCCTTGGAAGCAATCAGAACCTTAATGTCCATGGTTGGCCATCTGGAAGGCAACTGGGAGCTCTCATCTCCAGGAATTTTATATATAGAATGTTACACAGACAGATGCCTAATGCACAGATGAATCAGGAAGAAGTTTGCCTAACGAACTTGGTCACCATAGATTAAAGCATCTCATAACTGAGGCTCATGTGGATGAGAAATTTACATTGGGAGGGAAGGTTGCTTCTAGTTGGGTCAGCCACTGGACTGTGGAGGTTAGCTACATGGCCAGAGAGGCCACTTTTGCAGTGCATAAGGCACTGTGGACAGCCCAGGAAGGACTAATCCAACTTGTGTGTTGTAAAACAACATTGACCTCCACCCACATTGCAGTACCAAGACCGAGCTGACACGATTCAACGGGGTCTATCTAGGCATCAGCTTGGGCTATATGTCATGACTTGTAGGATGACCTACAAGAGACTGGGAGTGTGTTTGGACTCAGGACATAGTAAAGTAATCATGGATAGATGGAACACATGGGAAATGCATCTAGCACACCTAGTCTGGACAAAGCCATGTCCCTCTCTGTGCTCCTACCTCCATCACAACACAAAGTGGGTGAGGCCAGTCCATGGAGAATTTAAAGAAACAAAGAGGAATTATGAACTGGATCCTGGAATGAATGAGCCAGATTTGTTTGGGAAGGGCTGCAAGATGGTTTGACCTGAAAAGCTGCTTTCTGAATATCTCTTTGCGTTGTTTGTTTTCCTTTTGACTCAAGACAAGTGACTGCATGTAAAAAGCACATAGGATTCTCCTTTCCAGCTATCCTTAGCCACAGAGGTCATGTATCTCAGACACGCACACATTTTAAAATATCAGATGCAAACCCAATATTTAAATGTCATGAATAACAAACACAAGACTAAATCTGCACACACCTAACATGCTCACAACTTCCTGGACAGCTGATTTGATATCAGAGCCCATTAGAACAAAAGGGAATCTACACTTAAAAAAACAAAAACAAATAATTGCTTTCCGTCCTGTGTCATGTTTTAATTAAAGATAGCGGCCCCACAATCTACGATATATCTGGAAATTATTAGAAACCTTTTCCAGAGGCGAAAGGGATCAATACCTCTTTGTCTCAGCGGCATAAAACATCATCGTGTTACTTCTTTCCCGCTGGCTACAGAAAACACGGAAAGAGTCTAAAATGGAAATAATAGCATCACTGAGGGGGAGACCCACGTGCCAGATCAAATAGGCACTTTAAAAACAAACAAACAAAAATAAGCAGAGTTGTTTGCATTCTCTCCTTCTGTCCCTCTGATCAGTTTTGCTCTCTTTTGCATTAGGGGCATGAGACAACACACAGAGCTACTCTCCTGGTGTATGAGGTTGGGAAGGGCAAGATATTAACAGAGGAAGTGCAATCTAGAGGTTGAAGAGAGAGGCTGGGAGCCAATACTCCTGGAGTCTATTCCTGACCTATCACTAACTTGCTGTGTGACCTTGGCCTAGTGCGGTAGGACCAGATTGTGGTGCCTTCATTACTCACATGTGGATGCACACTCATACATTCAACTAACTCTATTGACTTCACACAATTACCCCACTCACAAAGAGGCCTTAATCTTACTGGGTCTCAGTCTCTCCATGTATAAAATGAGAATCTCAATAGCTTATCTAATCAGGCCCTGATTAACCCTTCTGTTTACATGAATGGAATATCTCTTACTCAGGCAGAATGACCCCAGAGAGCATGGGAGAAGGAAAGTGCAAACTCCACATTGTCCTTCCCTCTCTCTAGCATCCCATGAAATCTCCTCCATTGATGTCTCTGAGGTTTTCCCCCTCTGTTACGTTTTCAGGGCTAGGCAAGAGAAGGAGGATGGGCAGGAGACCAGCTACTCTCCATGGCATTGTCCTTTCCTAGCCTGGTGCATTTCTGCACAGAAATTGAGTTGGAAGTTAATGCTGCTTTGAGCAATGTTAACTCCTGCTGGGTCCACTCCACATCCATGAGTGAGCAGCACAAGGTCTACCAGACAATTCATACATCCATTCGTAGATTCATTGATTTTAAGGTCAGAGGGGACCATTGTCATCATCTAGCCTGACCTCCTGCACAACACACACCGCAGGATTTTCCTGTATTAATTTCTGATTTATGTCCAGTATCTATGGTTGAACTAGAGCATATCTTATAAAAACAAATGCAATCTTGCCTCGGCAATTTCCAGTGATGGAAAATCCACCACAACCCTTGGTAAGTTGTTCCTAGTGGAGGAGGGTGTAGCAGCGAAGCAGTCTGGAGGGTCAGATGGCTATACAGTTGCTGGAGTCTCCGATTCCTTATCCCGCAAATCCCAGGCCCCATAGGGGGAAGAAGCCCCCTCCCCAACACTCTGCTCCCCGGTGAGTATTCGCTCCTTCTTGCCCATGGGGTGGGGTGGGACAATGACAACAATCCAGCCCTTATCATTTGGAGCCTCGGAAGAATGGTGCTGTATTAGTGCAAAGTGTTATTATTGTAAGGAAATAATAATACTAATAAAACAAAACGAATCCAAGTCTTGTCTTCAGATGGTTATTTTAGCAATCCAGAAATCTAAAGCCCATGAAATAGACAATTAAGAAGGGTTAGGCACTTAATATCAGTCGTTCTGTTTTGGTAGAATTTTGCAATAACGCAGCTGCTATAATAATAAGGATTTTTATTTCTCCTTACAGAAAGAAAGCACTTATGTTTTCAGAGACGCCTCAAAGTCTTGCTGCACAATGCGGAACTTTGTAGATGTGTGCGTGTTTGAACAGTCTGTTTTCTCCTTTTGCAACAGCTCCATCTTTGGGGGAGAGAGAGAGAAACATGTTCTCTTCTTTGGCTGGCTTTACACACAAAAGGACTTTTGGAAAGCTTATTCTGTCCTGTAAAATCAGAAACCCCCTAAACTCCTCATCAGTCTGGGAGTTAAAAAACATCTCTCTCACACAGATGATATGACTAAGGGCTGGGGGACTCTTTTTATTAGTTGCTCTCATGTGGATTGCAGCCCTGTTCAAGGCAAACATTTACCCCTGGGTTTCAGCATTGTCGTTCAGTCACCGCATTTTTTTCCATTTATTTAATTTTTGTCTGGAAGATGAAGTATCATGTTCATGGCTACTGAGGGGGAAGGTTAGGTGATAATCAGAAATGTCTATGCTAATCTTAATTGTATCAGTGTTACAATGTGCTTGTGGTATCTCCCTTGTCTCTCATACGCTCATATTGCAAGACCCTCGGAGCAAGAATTGCCTTGTTATACATATGGGCCTGGTACAATGGGGCCTCACAACACTACTGCAATACAAATATTCCTTTCTAAGGTACTTTTACAGCCCCCATCATCAGAGTATCTGAGTGCCTCACAGCCTTTATTGTATTTATCCTCTCAACAACCCATGAGATAGGGCAGTGCTATATCCCACTTTACAGATGGAGAACTGAGGCACAGATAGCCTAAGGGACACACCCAAGGTCACATGGAAAGTGTGTGGAAAAGTGGGGACTGGAACTCAGGTCTCCTAAATTTTAGATTAGCAACTTAACCGCTGGACTTTACTTGGTCTACACTATAGACTTACGTCAGTATAACTACATCACTCAGAGATGTGGAAAATCCACACCGCTGAGCAAAGCAGTTATACCAGCCTATCCCCTGGTGTAGACAGTGCTATGTCAATGGGAAGGCATCTCCCGTCAACCTAGCTACCGCGTCTCAGGGGGGTGAAGTACCTACACCAAGGGGAGAAGCTCTCCCATCAGCATAAGTAGCATCTTCACTGAGGCTATGTCTACACTACAGCTGGGATCAATGCTCTGAGATCGATCCACTGGCAGTTGATTTAGCGGGTCTAGTGAAGACCTGCTAAATCGACAGCAGCTCACTCTCTAATCAACCCCTGGACTCTACCACCAACGAGAAGAGTAAGGTAAGTCGACGGGAGAGTTTCTCTCATTGACCCTCCACGGTGTAGACCCTGCAGTAACTCGACCTAAGGTACATCGACTCCAGCTACATTATTCACATAGCTGGAGTTGTGTAGCATAGATCGACTTACCACAATAGTGTAGACATAGCCTAAGGACTACAGCTGCATTGGTGCTGTAGTTCTTAGGCTATGTCTACACTACATTTTGTATGTGTAAGACAAGTTCTAAGTAATTATAATAGAGTGAACAGTGGGCTTGGTTCAGTTCATGGGTTTTACCACTTCAGGTTCAGGGTCCCCCGCTCTGGTAAATGCACCCGGAACAATGACACAAACTGTTCCCAACCTCCACTACTCGTGAGTAATGCAGCTCCTCCAAACACAAGCTGGTCAGACCTTGTTCCCACACTTCTTTATACACGTTCCCATTTTCATTCTCAATCACAGCGTCTAAGGTTGGCTAGTATTGGAAGAGGAAATGTAAAAAAAAAAAACAGAGAAGGTGGATGGATTTCCCACAGCATTTCCGACACAGTTACAAAGGTTGGTAGGAATCGCATGAGGCAGCCTCTATGTAGGGGATTTCAAGACTAAAGACAAGTCAAGTAGCAATTCAGAGTTCCTGTTACCATAGTGATGTCAGTTAAGGAAGCAGTTTGACCTAGTTGATACAGCCCTAGATTGGCATTTAGGAGACCTGGGTTCTAGTCTCACCAGTAGCCTGCTGGGTGACCTTGGGTAAGTCACGTCACCGCTCTGTGCCTCAGTTTCCCCATATTCAAAATGGAGTAATGACATTTACTGGGCTCCTTTATAAAGCACTTTGTGCTCTGCTGATGAAAAGTGTTGTGGAGGAGATAGGTCTTGTTCGAGTTAGAAAATCTGACCTATGAGGAAAGGTTAAAAATTCTGGACATGTTTTGTCTTGAGAAAAGATGACTAAGGGGGGACCTGATAACTGTCTTCAAGTATGTCAAGGGCTGTTATAAAGAGGGTGGTGATCAATTCTTAGCCATGATCACTAAAGGTAGGACAAGACAAACTGGGCTTAATCTGCGGCAAGGGAGATTTAGGTTTGATATTTGGAAAAACGAACTCTCCGGGTAGTTAAGCTCTGGAATAAGCTTCCAAGGCAGGTTGTGGAATCCACATAATTAGAGGTTGTTAAGACCAGGTTGGACAAACACCTGTCAGGGATGGCTTAGGTTTACTTGCTCCTGCCTCAGCACAGGGGGCTGGACTTGACTTCCAGGTCCCTTCCAGCCCTACATTGCTGTGATCACTATTAGTAGTCCCTGATATGAAAGGAGTCAGTGGATCTCAGTCTCGTTTCTAGGAGACATCACAAAAATGAATGATTGTGCCTATTGCTAACTGTGCCTTTGTTGGCAAGCTCCTGAAAGAGCCCAAAGAATGAACTAACCTTTCACCCACAGAAGGTGTGGTGGCAGGTCAGTGGGGAGGAACGTGGCAGGGTGTACGGGAAAGCTTTCAATGTCACTCCTCTGTCGGTAAACTGAGGATGTCACTATTCAGGGCTGTCGATCCAGCCGCTTTGTCCAGCCCCAAGCCAATTTATCCCATTGTAGCCATCAAATCTGTGCAAAGCACAATGCAAAGGGCAATACTTCCCATCTGTCACCCAAGACACTCAAATGAAGTAGCATGATCAACTGTGGAGAGCATCAGAGTGGGAACTGAGGACTCTGTTCCTGGCTCTGCAACTGACTCACTGTGTGGACTTGAGCAAGACTTCCCCACCCCCTCTGTGCCTCAGTTTCCCCATTTGTAACTTGAGTATAAATAATGCTCACTTACATTTGTACAGTGCTTTGAAATGTAATATGAACATTGCTCTAGAACTTTACAATCCCCCTTGCCCAGGAAAGTCCCTGCTCTGAGGGCTGAATACCACTGAATAACATTGAGCTAGTGCGGGTGGGAGGAAGGATCTCCCTCCTTGCAGGTCAGGAGGAATTTTAGTCAGTGTTAAATATTCCTGTCTCAATACTCTTTACAATCACAACGCCTCCGCGAGTCAGGTAGGAAATAGAGGCTAAGGTCTTACGTTAGGGATTTTCCCTGATTTCAGCCACCACTGGCCAGTATTACTGTAGCACCACCCAGGCTTGTATACACAGGAGGAGCCTTGATTTGCACCGTGGAGCTTTCCCCCTGCTTGAAATCAGGATGAGCTATGCCGGGGCAAATCACATCTTGCCTTGTGCTTACCTAGAAATTTGCGCCAGTGCAGACTTGCTATTGGCTGGCCACCAGCTGTGGAACAAAAGGCAGAGAGTTCTAGGGGATCAGATACTGTGCTAGGAATCAGGAGACCTAAATTCCATATCTGCCTGTGACACTGACCTACTATGTGACCTTGGGCAAATCACTCCACCATTCTGTGCTCCTGTTTCCCCTCTCACCCTTTGCATATTTAGACTGTAAGCTCTTTGGGGCACCGACTCTGTGTCTATAGAGCCTGGAACAATGGGGCCCTGATCTCTGTTGGGGCTACCATATGTGCCACTATAACACAAATAAATTATAATGAACTGAAGTATAAGGCCTTGCTTTCTTGCAAGAGGTGACTAAGATGGTTTACCATCTGGAAAGGCTGAGTAAGTATCATCAGCAAAACCATTCAGATGGAGATGCAATGGCCTCCCGTTGTTCGCAGATTCAGATCATGGGCTGGAAAGGGACAGGAGGTTTCTAATTTTTGAATTAGATATTTATTGTATGACTCATATTTCCCCAGTCAGATATTTGACTGTGCTAGGAGGCAAATGAGCCAAGACAAAGTGAGGCCACATCACGGTCTGCAGCGAGTCCCTACTGCCTCCCCCATCTTTCCCCTTCCACCTATTCATCACCTCACCCTTTCGAAATCCATCTTCTTCATCAGCTGGATTCCACCCCTTCCCTTGTGCTTGGGAACAGCAACAACAGAAGCCAGAGGTGCGGGGGAGGGGGAGGAGTGGAGCAGCTTTGTGCAGGCTGGGGGTTAAGTGGAGTCAGGCAGCCAGCATGAACCATGTTAACTGTTAAGACACTGGGGATGCTGGAGAGGTAGGAGGAGAAGTCAAGGCAGCTGCAAGAGGAGAAGTGAGGATAGAGTTCTTGTCTTCAGTGTCTCAGAAGTTAGCACTACTGCATTTTCATTCACAAAGAATAGCTAAGGCAAGGTGGGCGAGGACATATCTTCTAATGGACCACCTGGTCTCCCTAATATCCTGGCACCCACACGGCTACAACTACACTGCATCCAAAGAATAGCTAGGGCTTGTGTAAACAGGAAGGGGCATTCCAGGGTGTGGTCAGAGAGCTTCACAGAGGAAGCTGTGACATTAAAACTCAAACTGAAAAGTAGCCCACTCAGGGCTTGTCTACATTACCCGCTGGATTGACAGGCAGCGATCGATAAATCGACCGCTGAGCAGTCTCCCGCCAACTCCAGTACTCCATCAGGGCAAGAGGTGCAGGCAGAGTTGACGGGAGAGTGTCAGCCGTCAACTTACCATAGTGAAGACACCATGGTAAGTAGATCTAAGTATGTTGACTTCAGCTATGTTATTCACGTAGCTGAAGTTGCATAACTTAGATCGATCCCCCCTCCACCTCCCACAGTGTAGACCAGGCCTCAGCCTAAAACAAACACACCCAATGCAACCCATCTGTCTCTCTTAGGTATTTATATGGACCAATAGTATCACCATAGAATCTGAGCACCTCAGAGTCATTAATACACAACATCCCCAAGCAGTAGGGAACATTATTGTGCCAATCCTACAGGTGGGAAACTGAGGCACAGAGTGACCAAGTAATTAGGCCAGGGTCACAGAGGAAGCCCATGATAGAATAGGGAATTGAATCTGCAATTAGGTACACCCTAACCACTGGGCAAGCCTTCCTCCCCATTCTTTGCAGGTTTCTAATGTTGATGTCATCACTATGAGCACAGGATGGGAAAATCTCCGGGGGTTGGAGAGTTTTGCAAACTTCACAGCTACTTTGTGGAGGTTACCTACCTTTATCCTCCTCATTTTTCTCCCCCACTCCTCCAGTGTGGCAACTTAAACAATAAGGAACAAACACCCCTTCTGCTATCCCTTACTCCTTTACTTTCTACTTAGAGAAGCCTTTTTCTATGGTACACAGGTAGACTATTAGGGATAGACAAACCCCAACCTGAAACTCTAGATACATAATATATTATTTCTTCATCTGAATTTCTCTCTACCTTCCTCCCCTGCTCCTTTTCTCACGGTCTCTCTTTTTTTTTTACCCTCTGCTCCTTTTTCACTCTATATTCTCATCAATTCCCCGCTCCCTTTTCTTCCCTGCCTCAGTCTCTCCTTATTGTAAAGGGGGTCCAAAAATGCTCAACACCAGCATTCAAACCCACAGTACTCAAGTAGGTTCAAAATCAAGCCAAATGAGTTTACCAGCCACTCCTAACCTCCATTCACACTCACCTACCCACCAGGGAGTTACTTTTCACAGGACAAACATGTGGTAAAAGAGGCTCCTCAAAGTATCAACTACGTAGACAAGACCAGGAGCAAAGTATCTTGCCCAATATTACACATCTGTGAGGCAGATGAAAGAACAGAGCCCATGTCTCCCAAAGGCTAACGTGGCCCCTTGTCCACTGGTCTGCACTGCCCCTCACATCAGTGTTCTAACTTCCCCTTCTTCCTGTCTAGAGAAAGGACCCTGTAGCCTGAGTTTCTTTATTTGCTGAGGACACACATTCTCATATCTACACACAGTGGGTCTGATTCTCCATTGCACTGGTGTGAATTACTACACAAAGTGCAGGGCATAAAGGGTGTACAAATGCGACCGGGCTGATTGCAGTCGGAGGCCTATATTAGTTTCTCTCTCATTTTGTCACTGTCTTCGTTTGATAAGGATTGGAAAGCACTGCGGGGTCATTTGTGAAACGAAGGTGCTATCTGCATGGAAGACCATTATAGCAGCGATGCTTTCCAATTTGCAGATTACAGTTCCACCGCCGGTGAATCTGTTCTCCTTAACACAAAAGGCTTCACTAAGGGAAGGTCTCACCATGGTTCCCTCTAATTTGGAGCTGCAGAGCTAGTGTCCATGCAGCGCGGGAGTACACAAGGAGGGTTAAGTCTGCTTTAAAAGAGCATCAGATGGGTGGAAATGCGTTTGACCTTCGCTGGATTCTTCAGTCATTCTTCAGCTTGAGTGGCTGAGTGAAGAGTGTGTCATTCTGTCACATAAAAAAACCCAACGAGAAAAAAAATGGATCCTGTCTCCAACCCCTTAAAGCCTCAGTTTTCATTTTTATCTAACTGACATAAATAACGTTTGGTGGGGTTTTCATCGCTATTTTTATTTAAATGTTCTGAGGGATGCCAGCTAGTAACAAGGTCCATTTTTACAGGGTAATGAATTCCCACAGTTCTGGTAAATACAATCAAATAATGGGAAGCTGAACTTAACCTTCTGTAGCAGTCAATAAAAACAAACAAACAACTTCATAACCTGGGACTCTATCCCTATTTATAATTGTTAATTACAGAAATACATATGAGGAGATTAAAAAATAAATAAAACTAGGGTGACGAGACAAGTGTGAAAAAATCGGGACGGGGGTGGGGGGGTAATAGGAGCCTATATAAGAAAAAGACCCAAAAATCAGGACTGTCCCTGTAAAACCGGGACATCTGGTCACCCTGAATAAAACACAGGCTTTTTAATCCATCTAATAAAAAGGGCAGAAGGAGAAAAGCAAGGAAGAAAATGAAGAAAGGCGGGAAGAACCAAGAAGAGAAGAGAAGCAGGCATACGAATAGACGCATATACTTGAGTTCCTAATGTCAGGCACAACTTTTCCCCACATGCATTTGTGTTGTTCTTCGGTATCTTGTTATCTATGTGATAGAGATCTTGCATTTCTGTAACAGCCTATTGTCCAAATGGATCCTAGTGTAGTTGTTCAGGTTGTAAAAAGTATAGGATACATATTCTGCCTTCACAGGGAAAACACAGCAGGGAGTGAGGCAGAGGAGAAATACACTTTTCACCTCCATTTCCTTCAAAGGCGAAGAGATTGGGGCAAAAGAACTAAGGAGGTAGCTTGATCTACTGAACTGTGCTGTGGACTGGGACTCAAGCTTCTCTGCTTGTGACCTTGATAAAACACATGATATCTCTCTGCTTCCATTTTCTCTTCCTTCTTTTGTATATTCCATGTGTGGAGCCGGAATAGGGGCTGCAGCCTGGCACATTCCACGTAAACATGCACCAGGGTCTCCCTCACGCCGCAGAAGGGTCACACGAAGTGAACCAAACGGGGACACTGAGCAGAGAACCCCGGACAGTGCCCACTGCTCCTCGAAGGCATCAAGGGAGCCAGTGGACGCCGCCCAGAGGAACGAACGGAGGACCTGAAATAGGCCCCACAGTCACAGGAGACTCCATCGGCCAACCTCCTCACCCTGGTTTTATAGATGGCCAGTTTCGCTAGGGCCAGGAGGAGGTTGACCAGGAGGTCTCGTGACTTTGTGGGGCGATGGATAGGGAGTGCAAATAAAAAGGTGAGGGGAAAAATGCAACCAAAATCTTAACAAAATATCCGTGAGGAGCCGGAATAGGGGCTGCAGCCTGGCGCACTCCAGGTAAACATGCGCCAGGGTCTCTCTCACTCTGCAGAAGGGGCAGGTGTCTGGGATAGGGGTAAACTGCGCCAAGTACACGCCCGTGCTCACGGATCTGTGAAGGAGCCGCCAACCGATGTCCCCAGTGGGCTTTGGGATCAGAGTAGAATAAAGGCTGGCCCACCGGGGCTCCTCACTGTCCAGAGGGGGCAGGAGGTCCTGCCACTTCGTATCGGGGCGGGACGCGAGGGTGAGGACATGAAGAACATGGAGCACGAGCGTGTATAGATGTTTCCTTGGCGCGGTCTGGAACAGAACCTGCTGCAGATCGTGCAGCCAGCTCATGGCGAAGGGACGGGGAGGGGGCCGGTTGGGTCCACGGGGCAGGGGCCCGATGAAAAAGTCTGGAGGGCATGGAATGGAGGATGGGCGGGGCGTGCCCTCTCGCAGGACCCGGTCGAGATAGTCCTGAGCAGCGGCCCTCACCTCCTGAAGGACGCGCCGGGGAGTACGAAGTCTGGAGAGCCCCATGTGCTGAGCGAGCGTCAGGGGATCCAGCCAGTCTCCCCGGTCATAGTCCAGGAGGTCTCCGACTTTGGTGACTTCTGTCAGGACCAACCTCTGGTGCACCATGGGGGACTCCGCCACCTGCACATGGAGCTGGGGATTGTGTAGCAGGGGCTCCGCGAGGAGATTTGCCCCCACGGTGGCCGCCTCGGACCTGGTCACTGAGAACAGTTTCCAGGTCCGGAGGAGGTCCTGGTAGAAGACCGGCAGCCCGGAGAGGTCTCGCGGAAGACCTCTCGGATGGAGACAAAGGAGCTGCCGGTCATATCGGTGCCCTCAGAAGTGGCGCAGGAAGGCGTGCACTAATACGCTCCACGCCAGACTACCTGCACCATAAAGGAGTCTCTGCAGGGCCTGGAGGCGGAAGACGTGGACCTGAGTGTGCAGACACTTCAGGCCCTGCCCTCCCTCCTCCAGGGGTATGATGGAGAACCCCCGCAGAGACCCAGTGCAGTCCTGACCAAAAGAACTCCAGAATCGACGTCCGGAGGTTGGCCAGGATACCCGGGGCCGGGACCAGGGTGTTGAGCCGGTACCAGAACATGGACAGGACTAGTTGATTGAGCACCAGTGCTCTCCCTCGAAGGGAGAGACACCGGAGCAGTCCTGTCCATTTCCGGAGCCGCTCCGACACCCTGCCCTCTAAACCTAGCCAGTTCTCCGG